>NC_040018.1:9273156-9573156 GCF_000972845.2 Larimichthys crocea
TTAGAATGTTTCTACTTGACTTGTCTCTCTAACTGGCTCATATGGTTCTGTTCAGATCGTATTGACATAATCATCTTCTCATCTTTCATCTTTTCATAGCTTTATTACATAATGTCTTCATTTTGTCTAAAATCATAGGGGGATAATTTGTGGTAATGTGCACACAAACACACTTTCATTTCTGTTAATATAAACGCCAGACAATGTAATCTACTATCTGAGCATCTATGACAAGGCTACAGTCACACCAACAACAGTGAATATTCACAATCTACCTTTACAACCCGTTTATTTACTTATTACGACAATTTCAAGGATGCGGGTATGGTCAATTTATTGCTCTACAATCAACATAACTTTGTCAAATATTAACACAAGCAATGTGTATTCATATCTAATCTATGAGGAAGTTACTTTGGAGCATTAATGAGCAGCCCACTTCCAAAACAAACACCTGTCCGCTGCTCTCATTAACTAAGACAACATCTGTCGTGTTTGCTGTTTGAATGAACATCAAAAAGGCAGATTGAACATGAAAACACAGCGTTTATGAACTCTCACAGATGAATAAATATGCGAACCTCTGTCCTTGACAACAGTTATGTCAAGGACATTCTTTATGCATGGAGTTTGTTCATATATAAACCATTCAGAATACATGGATTCAGCGACAGCTGTGCATGACACAAGCAATGATGGATGACGGATTATTATATTATATTAGATGGAATGTATATAATAATTAAAATAAAAATAGAAATATAATAAAATAAATAGTTAGGTCAGTCAGGTGCTGCTGTCGGTTATATCTCCGTAAATCCACCTGGAGCCATCAGCAGATGTTAATTAATATTCAGTGTCATGTATCAGGGGGTCAGTTTTAACATATAACACACACACACAAATGATTATGATCAAGATGTACAATCACAGTGTCCCACAAACTGCACTATCAATGCAGGGACATGAAAAGATCTGTGTGTGGTACATACATCATAACCGTCAAATACTTTAGATGGAAGAGGAAAACATGAATGGGGAAAGAGGAAGACATGGTAATAGGTTATATGAGAACGAGGAGGAACATGGAGTCACGGATGACGGTGCTTTTGTGTCTCGGGTGGCATAACTAGGAGGGAGGGTTAATGCCAGAGCAGGTGAGGTTGCGGTTGCCAAGGTTACAGACGTCTGCGGCAACCGCCCATCTGTTCCCCTGACACTGGCATCTCTGCGGTGACACAGCAACAGTAAGACGATGGGAGAGGGTTAGACCAAAAGAAAGATAGGCAGGGATGAAACAAAGAAGGGGCAAAGAAGGAGGTGATGAGTAGACAGATTAAAGAGTGGGAAGACAGGCAAAAAGGCAGAGAGACTGCAGAAGTATAGCAGCGCTGGATAAAGGAGAATAATTCATGAGGCCTAGATTCTCCTCTCACTATGAAACCAAGTCAAAATTGTGCTTCCCAGACAACCAGGCAGCCAGTCACCCTGACCAAAACAAGCCATCAGTCTCTGATACAACTGCTTCTACACACACTGAAGTGTATTCCAGGATAAGTCCTGTGCAGCAAACCTCAAATACCGCATGCTGAAGGAATGCATTACAGCACGAAACGTTATACTCAAGCAATAAGCCACAAGAGGCCGTGGTTTGGAAGGATTTTGATTGAGGAGAAAACTACTGGTAAGAGTGTAAAGACTCATTAGGTTTACTGATCAATGATGTCACTTAAAAATGTGGCAAGCAAGTAATAATGTGACTGATGACACTTGAGTTGTTATTAAGGGAAATATATTATATCATTTTTTTTAGATAATAGGAGAAATTATAATCATGTCTGCTTCACACAGTTAACCAGCGTATCACAGCTTCATGAGACTGTAATTGTTTACTTGTGTGTTCCTACAGCCAGAGCATCAATTTTAAATGAGCCCATGGTGAGTCTGTTTACATGCCTGCCTTCTGCTTAGCCAGGGTTTGTTTGAGTACAGTGAGTGACCCTAAAACCTATATTGTGTATTGTGCTATTTCTCCTAATCCTAACCCTGCATCAACATTCCCACAACTCTTCTCCAACACACCATGCAGTATTGTATGCACTTAGATAGATAATAAGTATGCAAAACAATGTTATTATCATCTTTTCATGCTACTTTTTATCATTTTGGCTGTGGCTATAAAATGTATTTTAAAAAGATGATTGACTGTGAAGGTGATGTACATTTTACCTCCAAATCAAATCAAACTACAAAAATCCAGCTGAAACATTTCAAGCCTCAGCAGAACTTGAACTACAAGTTCAGACGTTCTTTCAGTCGACAGAGGTTGACATTCACACACGCGCAAACCACAACATGCCAGCTTTGACCTGTGATCTCCGCTCTGGACCCATGACATCAGAAGGTCATGGCGAGGTCACTTCCTGTCAAAACACATCTCTCCACCCCTAACTGCTGTTGCCTTGGTGGCATGAGGATAAGATTGCCAATGACAGCTGCGCTGACACGCTTTCAAGGCTAGGAAAGTTACAACACAAGTGATCTGTTGCCTTACACCCATCAACAGACCCCTTTTTAATTGACATATTTTATACTCATATTTATGGTGAATTCCAAATATTCCAAATGTTGAAAAATAAATGTTGTTTACTGTTTTTCCCAGATGGACATAGACATCAAAGTGATCTCCCTTTGCATAGAAATGTTTAAACAATTTTGAGAAGAAAAAAAAACATCATTTGTTTGCTTATCTGTCATATTTAGCATTCACATTCTTGGCAATAAGCCCTGCTGCCGTTTACTGTGCTGCTCCTGCTCATCAGACACTGTCCTCAGCGACCCATCACGCTGGAGAGAGTGACCCAGATGAGTGTCCGCTGTGATGAACCTGAACAATTGATGTTCTGGTCCAGTCTGGTTGATTTCCACGGCCAGTCAGTTCCGTCCCCTGTCGTCTCAAACACTGCACGCCATTAATAAATCATTATGATGTGGTGCGGCCACAAGAAAAAGAGAAAGAATCTCTTCGTTTGACCAACCTAATTTTATTTATGGGGTAAAATAGTGTGCTTGGCAAACACCGGGTTCATCTGCTGTTTTCACAAAATAGATACATTACAGACAGAATTTGTTTCAGTCATGGAGAAGAAGAGACAGATCATGTGAGGTGGACATTCCCGTTTCTCTCCCTGTGAAGTTGTTTGATGTCTGATGACATTGTTTGTCTACACTTCTACTTCCACAGAAATCCAACTCTTATTTTGAGAAAAGTTTACACAGGTCACATGCTAAAACAATGAAACCAAACTTGAATATTAAATTTTTGTGTAATGTAAAAGATGTATTTAAATACAGAATAAACACATATCTGAGAATGAGAAACCTGCCTTGGCCAAAACCTTTCACTTTCTGTGAGGCAAGCCAGAGCTCATCGGTCTCAGTGTACTGTAGGCTGTGTAGTGATTATATTATAGCTCAGCACTGATGATCTACTATGAACGCCTCAGAGTACTCAAATTACCCTTTAAGCTAATTAGCACTTCAAGCCTTTTTCTTCATGTTGTTTGTAATTAGGTACTTCATAAAATTATTACACCATTTCTTTCATTTTGTTTTTGATTTTTGTGCTGTATGTTTGATATTGGCTCATTATTTGAAAAGAGATGATAGAGTGCTGGCAGCATCATCTTATCAGTTTATCATAATAACAGGATAGGACTGCCAGAAATGTATGGCTCATTATAACAGATCCAGAACTTTATGGGAAAAGTCTAAGCTCATCACTACTGAGTAAGTCTAATGTTGTTTAAAGTTCAGTTAAGGGTATTATATATCACATCATTAAAAATTGTAAATTCATCCTAGTACTGACCATTTAGACCATATGAACTCAAATTACAACAATAAAACTATACAGAATCAGTCTGCTTGGCAGCAGCATGCAGGCTGTTCTTTGGGAGGATATGGATCCACAGGAGGTAGACAAAATAACACAACTGTGTAATGCAGACTAATGCAATAGAGTGCTGCAGGCATGATGTCATTTTGTGGGCCTCCTAACATCACCCTGGTGTGGTTTGTGGCAAACAAAAGTTTATGATTTATAAGTTTTAAAGCATAAATGTAATTGCCAGAAGTAAAAATCGAATGGTGGGCTATAAACAAACTACACCACAGTCACATGACTGCAGCGTCGCCACCACTAAGTATTATGTGTTCGTTGTGATGCTGTTTCATTTCCTGACAACTCAGATTATATATCTATTATATTTCATTAAGCCATTTTTTTGTCTTTTTCAAGACATAAAAGCTTTAAAATTCACTTATGGGAACAAACATGGACAAACATGGAAATCTCTGTGAACCACAAACTTTATTTCAGACATTTTACCAAAAATCCTTTAACTTTGAGATGAATGAACCAGAAGTGCAAAAATACAAAATCATCCCCAGGTTTTAAAACTTATGCCTGCAGTACTTGATAGTCCTGCAATAAGTAAGATCTTTTAATTCTATTTTATTTATGAAGCGCCAAATCATAACAGAAAACTTTTTATAAAGAGCAAGTCTAGACCGTACTCAATTTCCACCATGAGAAAGTGACAGTATCAAGTGGCAGTGGGTGACTTTGTGCTATAACGTTACATCTTTGTTGTCATTGTGTCAGAGAGATGATTACTGATGTAGTAATTCTTCAAAGTATGGTTAAAACAGACATTTCTATCTGGTTATTTTGCTACAAACTGATTTGAATGTCTAGAGAGGAACTAAATCAAATCATACATTGATTTTGCAATAAGACGAAATTAGTTACAGTGTATATACAGTTCTGAGAGAAGATTTGATCCATATTATCCACCCTTAGGGGAGTGGCAATAAGATGGCAAATTAATTAGGAGAGAAGCAGAATGATAACTCCAGTGAATCTACTGTTACCATTAAAGTCATCTTGTTCACAGTGACGGGAGGAATGGAATAAAAGTGGCTCTGTGTTGGACAGAAACAGGTCAAAGGTCAGAGCCAGAAGACACCTGACTGTACGCGCATGTGCATGTTAAACTCTGCCAGCTCCATGTCTTAGTTTTCTATCTCCTCCCTTCCTCTGTATCTCTCTTTAATGCTCACAGATTCCTGTCTAAGGAAGAGATGTGGTGCTTCTCCGTCATGTGGGAATGACCATCCAAACAAGTTGACAGCTCAAAGCACCGACTTTAAAACGTAGAAGCCATAAAACAGAATAATAGGAGTGCAGTCATTCTCTTCTTTCTCACATGCAGCCAAAACTTACATCCACTTAGTACATGATGCACTGTGCTTTCTGTCCAATAACATCACCTCAACATCAGCCACTATTTTGAATGAAGGTCATTTCTATCACGCTTTGGTGGAAGCATTCAGAGTTATAAACTCTGAGATCCTGAAATCTGATGGTGCTCCTGAATACTACCTCCAAGAAAACACCACTGCTCTGAGGAATACAGAGACCAGCTGGAAAACAACTCTGCCGGACAACTTCCTTACATGCACAGATGTACACACACACATACTCCAAAGCTCAGCGCCTTGGACCCATTAAGATTCAGGATACTGCAGAACAGTCAGTGTGCTGGTGTAATGGTTTAGAGTGGAGTCAGCTGGGCCTGGGAAAGCATGCACATTCTCTGGCTTTGATTACAGAGGCTTTAAATCTCTCCTCCACACATACACACACAAAGACACACACGAATATACAAACTGAAATACAGATACACACTCTATCCCCAGAGACAGACGCAGGGCTGAACTACAGGCTTCCAGACAGGGCATATTTACTCAGAAATGGGGGCTGTTGGCAAAGGACAGTTTCTGTTGCTAAAAATACCAACACAGAAAGTGATCACGAGAAAGTCATTGAAACAATGGAAAAAGAGAAGAAGAAAGGAAAGGAAAGTTCAGAGGGACTTAAAAGGCTTTCCCCTGGATCTGTCTCTCTGTCACTGTTTACCAGTAAGTGAAAGAAATGTGTGTTGTAAAGCAGAAGGTAAAATGATAGATTTACAATTCTGGCCTGATTTTACCATGAACACAAATCAGAGGCTACTGTGTGAATAAAAGACTGGGAGGTTTGGACCTTTGGTCTCACAGAGTGAAATCATGTCTGTGTCCTTGATGAAGTTGCTTTGCAGCCTTTGGTTATTGTTAAAAAAATGTATAATTTCTCTAAATGTGGAATTAAGAATGACTGCATAGCCGGTCTTCTCGCTGATGGTCTTGTTTGTTTGTTGTTTGTTTTGGTCATATAGAGACATCAATATTCAGCTGAGCCTGTCACATAAGCAGTTAAAGACTCCTTGCAGTATATTGAACTAAATATGTTTTTTATTGATGTACTCAGTTATTAGTTATACATTTTGGGCTCCATAGGATGCATTAGTGTGGCTCTTTTAATCCACATTGTTCATAGATAAAGGATGTCAGACTGGGTTAAAAACTGCACTAAAGTTTCATATTGTAAAAGAAGAGCATTCAGATCAGCTTTGTGGACAAACAGCCACCATGCTGGAGTGTTCTTGAGCAGGAGCCCCTACCAGTTCTGGGGTTGCTGACCTCACTAATGCATTTAAAACCATCAGATCCTTTATCCTGAAAAAGCAATATCACAGCATCATCATACGGTACATTACTGTTTCAAATTCGCTTTCCTCTAATCCAGCAACCTGACACTGAACTGGAATCAATGAAAAGGAAAATCAATTGAAAATACATTTGTGCACCTCGGCAACCTGATATCGATCCGACATCTTTCCTCTCATCAATATAAATGTTGAAGTTGAAGTCTAATATCATTTTCTACTGTAACACCAGAGCAACATCAAAAGATTGTACATTCAGAGCAGAAAATCGCAGCTATTGATGGTAATCTGATAGGAATGCAGAACACTAAACACTCCTGTTTAAACAAAGTCACTGTTTGATGCCAGTGTACGCAGCCGTGCTTCTCTCAGGGGCCTGCTGCTGAGTGGCTGATGTTCTGAGCTGTCGGCACTTCCTAACCTCTCGAGGCTACATGACACATGATCTTAGAGCACTCTGGCAAATACTTAGATAGCCACTCTGTATTATGTTCAAGTGAAAGCTTATCTCTGTAACATATTTTTGTCACTCTGTTAGTGTGTGTGTGTGTATTCCACAGTATCATGTGTTGAGATGGTCATCTGAGCAATATTGTAGCCGCTGGGAAATTTCCCTCACTTTGCACTTGCAACAATCATACACAAAGAACACAGGGTTAACACCACACCAGAGACAAGTCAAGTATTCTTATCCATACACTGAAACATCTATCAAATGAGTCATGCGGTCTGGTCCTGTTTTCTTTTTCCTTAAAATAACAAAAAAACTTTTGCCAGTAGGGTGACATAATTTGGCCTGCTCTCTGCAGTTGTACCATAGAAAATCTCCAAAAATGGTCTTAAAACTAGGAATATGTATTCGTATCTGGATGAAATCCCTCTAATTTGCAAGCAACTTTTAAGAAAATCACACTGAAGAAATAGTTTGGCATTTTAGGAAATACAGACTGGAGTTAGCTAAAGCCAGCAGCTTAAACTATAAAACATGTTTCTTCCAAGCATTAGGGGGTTAGGGGTGAGGAAATCAACCCTGGAGGCCTTTCTTAACTTACTTAAAGACACTTGCAAGGTTGGTACTCGCTTAAATGAGGCCTTTGATCAGACTATCCTAACAAAATGTGTGTTGTTGGACAGCAGAGAGAGAATAATGATGAAGATATAAGAGTCAAGTGAACTTGTACTTCTTAACACGAACTCTGGGACGAATAGCTCGGGAAGAAACTCTCTCAAACACACATTACAAAAAGCCCTCAGGGCGACTGCTTGTCATGGCTTCTTTATGCATCGGTTTGCATGCAGAGAACACAAAGAGGCTTGAAAACACGACTTGCATACATGAACATGACCTGCGTGGAAAGGTGTTTGGAATTCACCGCTCATCTGCTCTTCGTGTCACCAATTACACACCAAGCGCACATGCGTATCTCCCTACATACCTACTGAAACATATGCTTATGTTCATGTACAACAAGAACACACATTCTCACAGTCTTAATAGCATTCATGTGTTAACACGCACATCAGGAGCCATGCATTCTACAGATGGTATCCACTGTAACATGCAGCAAGGAGGCATCATTTGAGCTGCTTAAGGGCAAGAGAGGTGGTTTGTGCATCTGGGTGTGTCAGGATTATGCACACATTCATAATATGCTTATGAATGGATATTAAACCTCATTGTAATTATAATGCCTTATAATCTTAGGCTAATACATCTCTTTGTCTGGCAATCCAAAACCGACACACTTTTTTTTTGTTGCTGCTTTTGCTTTTGCTGCTTCCTCAGCTCAGTCTTTCTGAAAATAAATTAAATATTCCTAAAATTCTACATATAGTGTAGCGGCATAACAAGCACAAGCTGTGCTGTCAGATCACCGTTAGTTTTGGCTGTGCTGAGTCACACACTGCAGTGGTCTAAATATAGCATTGTGGGTAATGTAGTCTGGGCATCATTTACACTCCTCTGTCTCTCCTCTGCAACCCTGACCCCCACAAACCCCGAGCCCCTTGGAACAAACATTGCAGATGGATTGGAGCAGAATTCGCAGGAAGGAGAACAATGGGTCATGACACAGATTTGTACAGATAGTTAAGTTAACACAATAGTAACACACATACAGCAAAGTCAGGTACGCATCAAATCAGCCGCCTCTCTCTCTCTCTCTCTCTCTCTCTCTCTTTCTCTGTGCAGCTCTCTAACACACACACACACACATGCACACACTCACACACAGTCAGGAGGTGACAGTGTGCCTCTGAGAACACTTTAGTTTTGAGCAGACTGGCTGGCAGGAGGTCATGTAGCTGTGGGAAACACTGTTCTGCTGTTAATGCTAATGTCGCTCTCTCACTGAGTCTCTCTCTAACAAAGCTTTCAGTGACTTTCAAGAGAACCATTGACAGACTACGACGAATGACGAGTCAGCTGTCCCATCAACAGCTTGAAATGAATAAACAGATTACATCTCCACCTATCCATCTTTTAACGAACTTTCAACTGCATTTCACAAGATGACCTTCAGTTAAGAATGAACTTTATGTCCATATACTAGAATTGTGAATAAAATATTTTTTATTATTTCTGTGTGTGTGTGTGTGTGTGTGTGTGTGTGTGTGTGTATGTGTGTGTGTGTATGTGTGCCACTGTTGCCATGGCAACGCACCCACTGGCAGAGCTGCAGAGTTAAAAAAAATGAATGGATGAAGATGAAACTCACACACACCTACCTGTGTGCATCATCAAGGACAAATGGAAGCAGCGCTATGTGACACATACTTAACAACACATGACGAAAGTAATATGCCAAAATATGGCTGAAGATGTTACTTCTGTAGATTCAGGGATAGAAAGAGGAACAAAGACGCAGTGTCATGCAATCAACAACATGTAAATTCATTAAAAAAGTCACTTATCAAGCCAAAATGCTGAAAACATTTGCTCTCTTATATGAGAACTTAATGCTGTTTTATTAAAAAAATGATTTTCTTCGGTCTTGGATTCTCTATCAGACAAAATTAGACATTTGAAGACAGATCTGGCAGGTGAAAATAATCAATAGTTACAGCCTCGAATAGTATTTTGGACATTTCTATGGACAATGACAGTTATTTTCCTTCATGAAATCTGGCCAGCTCCTTAAGGCGAAAACCGGCAGACCGTTGATCATTGAAAGGCAATGTGACATCATCCCACAAGACAGTGCAGCGGCCAAATACATGCAAGCACATGTTCCTGATCATTCATTTGTACTTGTTTGTATTTCTCATTGTTTACTTCATTGTGGCAACTAAATATAAATCCAATATCCACAGCTGTAAACTCCTTTTCCTCGTAACGCTACAGAGCACTGAGTAGTGTTTTGACTTGTGAAAAGCCTTAAATCTGCAACTCTTTCTAAATTATGTGTCATTATGTGATGCTCAAAAGATTTTGGGTGGAGGATCCCTGTACATTGAAAGTATTTAGTCAGAGGTAGTCGATGGAGGGTCCTCAGAAGAATAGCAGTACAAGGGTGTGTGTGTGTGTGTATACAGCTGAGCCAGCAGCAGACACACCAGTTATCACGCCTGGCTGATGGTTGTTAATGCTGCGGATTAACGCTCGCTAAGTCTGAGCACGCACACGCACACACACACACACACACACACACACACACACACACACACACACACCAATATACCCAGTTCTCTCAAAGTGCAGCAAATTCGATAAGAGTTCCTAAATCTTACATGATAAAAACCCAAGAAAACGTACTGACATTAACTTTACATCTGAATTACAAAAAAAAAAACTCTGTGTGCTGCAGTAACCAACATACCAACATATTTAAGAAAGATATCACTGATTACCCACCATAACACACACACACACTCTCTCTTTCTCTCTCTCACTCATACATGCATACCAGTTCTCACTCCAGCCTCTTGTCTCATTAAACAGACCTTGGCCTTGAAGCAGCAAGACTCACTGAGCTCAGCTTCCCATGCTCAGTTGAGTGAGTGAAGTGCATATGTGTGCGTGTGTGCGTGCGTGCGTGCGTGCGTGCGTGCGTGCGTGTGTGTGTGTGTGTGTGTGTGTGCGCAACAGAGCATGTCTTGTGTTGTTGACCTCTGGGACAATACTGCACTGTGACATCAGGAAATGTCCTTAGAGAGCTGCCAGCGACAGAGAGAGGGATGGAGGAAAGAGGAGGGCAAAGGAGGAATAGGAATGATGGGAGGCTGGTTTAAGTGGGAAGAACGTGTTGGGAAGTAAGAGGGAGCAGAGGGGAACAAGAGAGGAGGGAAGAGAGGAGTAGCATTTGGGGTGAGTGATGAGGGTAGAGGAAGCACTGAGGAGTTGGATGAGAGAAAGAAAAGCACCATGGAGGGAGGAGAGAGAGGTGGGGGAGGGAAATAGATACACACTGTAGCTGAGGCTTAATTAAAGACAATATGGCTGTTGTTTTTTTTGTAGCCGTCCACAACAACAGGACTCTAGGCCTTCCTACAGAAAGAAAGAAAGAAAGAAATGTATCAAACCAAAACCAAACTTACTTACTAATGTCTAAGTTCAATTTGCTTTTGTAGTTTTAACCATCAATTTGTAATTTGTGGACATTTCAAGCGAAAATGGCAAACTTGTTTCTCAGATGTCTGCATTTTTCACTGTATGTGTCAGGATGCTGAATATAGACAAATAGACAAAACAAGTTAAAATCACATTTGGTATACTGAAATCTTAAAAAGCAGTCTGGAGGTACAATGTCCATCGACAGCTTTGGTGTTCCAAGTTGAAGTAGCAAAGCATTACTTGGATTTATTATAATTACAGAATTTTAAGTTATAATCCCTTCAGGTGTGTGTAGACCGCCTTGAGTCATTTGCTCAGATTTGACCGTTGCAGTGTGTTAAATCTTTACAAACAGCGAATGTACCCACTGATTGTTATGGAACGCTAGCTAGCAATGGACGCACCGACTGTCTCTATGGGAGTGTGCCTGTGTGTTTGTACGGCAGCTTTGCCTCTAACTGAACTCAGAATCGCCGGTTATTTCTGTTATTTCCCTCCAGTCCTTCTCCTTTATCCTCCTATCTCTGCGCACTTATGAAGCAGATTCTTGAAGCCCGGGGATATGTGCAAATTTTCTGTTTTGCATTCCATCTGAACCGACTATCTCTTACTGAATACAGTTGCTAATAATGCCTAACTGCTGAATAATGGCATTCACTTTTTATCTTTAACCTCAAATAGCATGGTTTAGATAAGCTAAACTGTTGAAACCTGTCTGATTCTCTGACTGACCCACTGGACATCCAAAAGAGACCAATCTGGACAAAGGCAGAGACTTCAATTGTGATCATAGGTCAAATTATATTTATTGGGGTTATTAGGTCATGAGCTGATGAATCCTCGTGCTAAACCAGTTATGTATGGTACAAAAACCCAGTTCAACTGCTTTGGTTGCATGATCAACCGCATCAGATCAAATGTATCTCCAGTTGACCGTGAATGGCATGTTATCTGTGAAATGCAATTAAGCCATCTTGCTCAGATTTCTCCTCTCCTCTTGGCAACAACATGGCTATTTTTTCTCTGCCACCACTTCCATCTCTTTCTCACTCACTCACTCACTCCCTCCCTCCCTCACTCTCTCTCTCTCTCTCTCTCTCTCTCTCTCTCCTTGTTGCCTGGCAACCATGCTCGTAAATGTGATCCCTCTTGTCTGCAATTGGCTGAATGGACCGCAGATCCATGTCAGAGTCAGAGCGAGAAAAGGGGGAGACACGCATGCATCACACACACACACACACACACAGAAGGTACAAACTTATAAACCTTCTAGGACAATCCTCACTGCCTATAAGTTCCCATTGCATGTCATTTCACCAGGATGGATGTGCGTGTGTGTGGCCACGATTGCTTGGCATGCTCTGAGCAGTGTCTACATGTTTACACACAAATGCCTGTGAGCTTATACGCAGGCATGTCATAATTGCATGTGTGTGTGTGTGTGTGTGCAGTGGGGGAGTGTCTGTGTGTGTGTGAGCATTGTTATTAACTAGCAGGTGGTCCTTGCAGGGGGTGCCATGCTGCAAGCTGAATAAGGGAAAGCACTCTTGCTGAGTTGCATGTGTGTGTGTGTGTGTGTGTGTGTGTGTGTGTGTGTGTGTGTGTGTGTGTGTGTGTGTGTGTGTGTTTGCATGTGTGTGCAAATGTATTAACTTAAATGGCCTCACATTTGAGTGGTAACTCTCTTCCTCCCACCCAGGGAGTCATAAGTGCAGCCAGCATGGAGCGCTCTGCCAGGCAGTCCGCTAGTTAATGAGGGAGTGTTGAATACTTTTTTTATTACACTGAATGAACACACACATACAAACTCACCAGACAAGCTTGGAAGCAAAGGCAAACACACAGCAACTTTTGCTTGTGTTAGTGCATTTAGTTATTATATTTTTTTTCACCCAGTTTAGTTTACTCTTGTTTACCGCCTATTGTTTTACTAACCTCTTTTTCAACAATATATCACAGCACAGTCTTTCTATCTCTCTCATACACACACACAAACACAAACACACACATACTAACACTTAGTTCAGTAGTCCAAGCTAGCTCAGTGTAGTGGCTCAACTAATTAAGCAATATTACACAAGAGGGACACGACTTCAGTGACGCTAACGGACCGAGGCGCTTGTGCCAATAATAAGTTAAAGCACACCCTCAAGTGTAATATTGTGATTATACAACAACTACCGACTTAAATAAAAGATATCATCAGATAGATATTAATTATACACATATAAACACTAAACTGCTTTTCTAGTTCAGTCTTGTAGTGACTAAGATATCTGCTGAAAAATATATTTTTCCATGGACTGGCCTCCTAACATTTATTTTGAAGCGAGCGCCGTAACAGCGACTCACCGGTACAGTTGATGGAGAACGATCCAAATGGACATTTTGTACTGAACAAAGATCGATGTAATGATTTCCAAAATGGTCAACATGTTTTCATCGAACCAAATATTTCTTTTCAGTCCATATTAGTCCACCTTTAGTCTTCAAAAACAACATTTTCCCTGAACTCACTTAACCTTCACCTGTATTAACAAGGTACACACCTGTATTAACAAGGTACACACATGTATTAACAAGGTACACACCTGTATTACCAAGGCGGTCTAACAGTTCCATAACACACAGAATATTCATTAAAAAAGCTGAAATTATAAATCCAGATGCATTACTTTATAAAAGTTGACTTCCAGTGGACTTATTTGTTTACATGTTATAGATTTTCAAGCAGTGACAATGTGGAGATGGCGGAGTGATATTTTTAGTGATGAGTCAGGTGTGCCGTCATGCTGATTAAAGCACATTCTAAACATCTATATTGCTCAGTTGGACCTACTTGTTGTATAATATAATATATATAATGTGTATACTATATATGCATATGCTGTGTCAGCTGTATCCAAGCAGTAGCAGCATCTCTGTTGCTGTAAAATGAATGCTAAAACTTGCAGTTCCTCAAACGGCCACTTGAGGCTGTCTACAGAACAAGTCAGTGTCCATAAGTCTCCATGTTAAAATGTCCAACTTCACAGCAGAAATAAACATGTTTTCAGTACTGATGGTGAATTTTTGAGTTAGCCAGGAGGTAGCAGAGGCAGGACTACCAAGATGAAGATGGCCAGAGCCACCACACTTCAGCTTCACAACGGCTCTTCAGAAACCGATGGGTGACATCACGGATGCAATATCCATGTCTTATACTGTCTGTGATTGTATTACCAGAACACCACATTGAGTGAGTAAAAGGTAATTAGCATGTGAACAGAGAAGTCTAAATAGTTAGCTAAAAGATATTGGTTAAAAAGTACAAATAGTTATCTAAAGTAATAGCTAAAAGTAATGGATAAATAGTTAACATTTGACTTAGCTAAATTGTTAAAATCACTAAAAAGTAATGGTTGAAATAGCTAAAGTATCTAATGATTGACAGGTAAATTGTGTATCAAATGTTTACTTCATGCATGTTAGTTAAGATGCTGGTGGTGCTGATGAAGTGTTACTTGAGTTAATCTGACAGTGCTGTGGGGGTACGTCTGAAAAAAAAGGTTGCGAGCCATTGACTGATGCTCGTATCCACAGCGACAGTACCGGCCTGCCACTACAGACTTCCTCACAATCCCCCACAACAGTCCTCTGTCCGTTTTCTGTCCTTAGTGCTTGCTACACTCAATCCTCTCTCAAGCATGGACATCTCTGTCTTTTCATACAGTCATCACTACATTAGTCTGAGATCTGGAACAATCCCCAACTGTTGGTCTGCATCATTTCACTAGCGCCACTGTGCTTCAAATCTGAGGTTCTCTGTTTACAGCAAATCAATGTGCTCTTCTTCTTTGTGTCGAGTTTTACATGGCTGCGTGTAGTAGGTTTAAACACCAATAAATTAAATTAAAATTCCTACCTTGGTACCATTACAGTAAATTCATGAGACCACGGTCATTGGATCGTTGGCAGCCTCCATGTCACAGCAGTGGTATTATTAGTGGTGGTGTTTCTCCAAATCAAGACCACATTTCCCATAAACTTCACTGCTTCCTGCCCCCTAGCTCCCTTCCTTTAGCTTCAGTGAAGAAGATAAACATGTTGGAAATGAGTTTTCCAGCTCTTTTTCTCTCCTTTCCACCATCTGCAGTTGAAATAAACCTTAGCCCTGTTTCTGTCCACTTCGTGTTCACTAGAAAAACAACCACTCTTGTTCTTTTTATGTACAGATGGAGATCATTTTCCATTGTTAACTGTATGGGGTGTAATGGAAAAAGCATTAAGATGATCTGCCTTTGTGGCATCGTCAGCCAGAAAAGGTATGGGGCAATGTGATGGATGCTTTTTGCTCCCTCACTCCTTACACCTCAGAAAATTTGAAAAGCTTTCAAGACTGGATAATTCTAAAACTGCAACAATACTGCAAGCCAATATTGTTGATCGTGCAACACAGGAGTTATCATTGACTATACTAAGATTTATTTAGCCAGATGACTCTGCGATCAATTTTTATGTGCCTTTAATTCAATTTGAACTGAAGAAATCTGAGTGGACATGCCAAATATCTTTCTCCTTGGCTGAGTTGGAAAAGTTGCTACAGTGGGACAGTTAAAAGTAGAAACAGGCTTAAATAATACATCATGATGGACATAAAGAATATGACTAAAACATCCACTGAAGAGATGAAGATGAAGCTGCAGACTTAAACATCAGATCTGTGCGAAGTGACGAGAAGATCGTAATAAATGAATACAAACAGGGATGTCATGTTTCTACATTGTTTTTCACCTTTTGAGGTTCAACTGGCACTTATGCAATTATTTCATCTTGTTGCGCCCTCTTTTACAATGACCTGATCGCAACTATGATCACAACTGGTGCCACCTACTACTTATCTTGTATGACCAGTTGCAAAAAGGTATATTTATATATATAGATAGTTTCATTCTTAAAAGTACGGTACAGCCATTGTGCTACAGATAAAATAAATAATTGGGGAAGCTTGTAAACTTGTAAGTAATGGTACTAACTTACAAGTTATTGTTGTTTGAATACAGTTTGGACATGGTCTTATCCCTTAATTACAATTTTACAAATCCATGTTTGAAATGCAACCAAACCTGTGTTATGTACTCTCACACAGGACCTCTTTATTTTATTACTGCCTTTTTTACTGCTTTACAAGTCCAAAGAATGAAGAGGGATTTCAGCTGTGTGTCTATACGCATGAGAGCATGCATGTACCCATGAATGTATGCATGTGTGTGAGTGTAATCAATAAGATTTATGATATTCATTATGAAACCTTGTAGATATTCGGTACCATCGGATCATCATACTCATCATCTTCCCTCTCTCTCTCTCTCTCTCTCTCTTTCTGTTACACACACACACACACTTGCACAAACGCACTCACACAGTAGCACTTTACTGAGAGTCCTGGGATTGACCCAGGTTTTACTGCTGCTACTGCGGAGACAGAGTGCAGAGATGAAAAAGGAGAGGGAGATGGAGATGGAGAGGGAGCAAGTTGGATAAAGAGATGCATTATCATCATCATCACCATCATCATCATCATCATAGACAACAACATAACCATTATCATCATGGGGACAGAGAGAGAGAGAGGAGTTGATGAGTAAAACAGCATTTTTTGTAAAAGCTCCTCAAACTCAACGAGTCGGACTATAACACAGCAGTAACATTGATGAGTACAGCATATACGGTGCACAGAAACAGATACAACACTGTCCTACAGCCTGCCTCGAAATAATGACCAGGAGCAGAAGTTACAAGTGTTTTCTTTACTTTTTTTCCCCAGACAGCCATCTTTACGTTTCCCAGAACACACAACACACAGCTGTGACTTCTTTTTGTAAGCAGCTTGTTACATTCTTGCTGACACTCAAACCAGAGACAACATTTCTGTATTAGACTTTATCAGCAACTAAAAAAAAATCACTTATCATACACACACATTAACAAAAACTGAGCAGCAATAAAAAAAAAAAGAAAGTCTCACTTCCATCAAAGGAGATGAATTTAATATAAGAGGCATAAGACCTCTTCACTTCAAGGGACAAATAAGGATACACTGCAAGTTTACGATGATTCAGTAGCTCACACGTCATCAAATTGTCATGTTGTCCTCGCTGTCAAATATTCTGGATATCACTGCAATGGCACCATTACATGATTAAAGAGGAAGAAGGACAGAAAGTGTCAGATATGATCAGACAAAAAATGCACAGCAGATGACTCATGACGCACAAATGAGCAATTTTACAAAGATTTGCTTGTTTTAACTACTGTTTCCTCTGTATAGCTTTGCCTATGTAGACCTTATCTACCAAATGGCTTAAGGGATTTTCAACATAATGTGCAGTAGTCTGAAGCTCCTGCACTTTGGTTGCATCACAGTCGTTATGCCAAGATAAACAAGATGACAAGATGAATATGATCATCTGAGCTGAGAGACAAAACAGAGTCTGTGGTCTAACTCTCCATCAAAAGTAGGGTCAATCAACCACAGCTGTTTAAAAATGACTTGCTTTAAACAAGTAACTGAATTTGGCCTCTACTGTATGTGGTTTCAGCTTTTTAGTATAAATGTCTCAAACTGTTCCCAGCCAAAAGGACAGTGACAAGAAATCACTTCTAAACCTCAAAATGAAGTATAAAATGTTTTCAGGATGAGATTTTAAAGACTAAAAGAAGCTTCCTTTTACAAATAATGCTGTAAGTGCCTGAGGGTGTGTGTGTGTGTGTGTGTGTGTGTGTGTGTGTGTGTGTTTCCTCATTAACACTGAAGTAAGGATGGAGTCGTTAAACAGTGCCAAATCGACAGGTTATTAAACATGGGAAACACACACCAGACACACACAGACGGGACTTTCACCAACCCACATTAGGGAAGCAGGCCTGTTCTGCGTATGCTGTCACACACACACAGACACACACACACACACACACACGCAGCCAGTTTGCCGTAGGGAAAGTGAATGTTTGGGCTATAAGAGGGAAGTGAAGAGCACATCTGAAAGTGCCCTCAAATTCACCCCTCACCCAGGGAACTCACTAACACTTGCACATTTCCTCCTGCTGGATTTCACCCACTTGCTAAATCTCTCTCCCTCACACACACACAAACACACACACCATCACAAACACAAGGAAAACTGTTTCTCTCACCTTCTTTGCTGCCTTCTTTAACTTTATCAGCTTGAAAGGAAAACTTAATCTGGTGTCTGAAGGGACCCAGCAGAAAACGAGGCCTGGCCATAATCCAGCAGAACAAAGCCAACAGTCCCACTTTTGCATTTCCCATTGGCCGCTTTGCACAGCATAAGATGCAGAATACAGCTTTGTACAGAATTTTAAATGAATTTATTTAATGAATTACTATAACATAACACAAGTCCAGGATGTTTTGTCCCTTTTTCCCCAACATGTTCTTCATCTCAGGTGGAGCTCTCTTCTGAAAGTTGCAGTTATTCATATTTCCCAACTTGTGTTTTAAAATGTTCTTTCATTCCTGCAGTTCATATCCCCATTTGACTCCTGGGAAGATGATTGAACACGAGAGAGACACACTGAGCTCAAATTACAGCAGCCTGCAAGTACCTTTTTTTTGCTAATTATGATGTATCGAGTTATAATGATACATAATGCTAAGAGTCTGCAGGCGCAGCAATGACTCGCTGAGGCTGCAGAGTGCTTTGAGCTAAATGCTAATGTCAGTGTTCTAAGATGCTCACCAAGCATTTATACCATGTTCATCATATAAGTTTAGTTTGTTAGAACGCTAATTAGTGCTAAGTACATTTGAGGCTGACGGAGACGTCGTCAGTTTTTTAGGTATTTGGCCATGAACCAGTGTATTGAGCTGATGATGGTAGCAAATAAAGACTGCGTACAATTTTATTGGTCTGCATATACAGACAATAATGAGCTGAGAAGATTATAAGAGTCTTTCATATTGAACTGCCATGTTTCTACAGTAGCCCAGAAGGAACAAACTAAACAAGTGTCCACCATAGTTTCTCCTTCACACTAGGAAGGAGAGGGTGAGATGAGGGGGTTGCAATCAGCAACTACACTGCTTGAGGCCGTTAAATCCAACATACTGGTGCTTTAAGAGATCACAGAAGCTATTAACATTCATCCTTGGGGGAACACTCGTGTGGACCAAATGTCCTGGCAATCCGATAACGATAGCAGTAAAAATCATGTCAACGTCAAATCATGTCAACTCCATGGTGACACTACAGGACATGTTAGGGAGTAGGATTTATCCCCTGGGAACCATCCTGCATTGGTTCAATCTGGGTGCTCCAGCTTCCCTCCACAGTCAAAGGCTTGCAGGTTTATGGGTTGAATAGATGGATGGATTAAAAGTTGACTTTGTCTGTATGTGTCGGCCTTGTGATGAACCAGCGATTTGTCCAGCTCCAGCACCCCACAACCCTGATAAGGATAAGCAGTTAAAGAACATGGATGGATGAACCATTTATGTCTCTAGCAGATTTTGTCGCAATTCATCCAAAATGTGAAAGCGATGGGCCAACCGACACTGTGATCTCTAGAGCTACGGCAGTAGCATATTGAATAGAAATGAGTTTGTCACATGCAGCAATACACTGACTTGGCATATTCAACCTGATTCAATATCATTAGTGGTTATGCGGTGCCTGCAGACTGTAAACATCTGGCCACCATGACTTCCTGATAATATTCAGGGAGCCAGTTTTTTTCATTTTCCCCAGGCTGATGAAAACGCCTCGGTTCACATAAAATTTGGTTGACATGCTGAATGAAAACACAGCCAATGCAGGCTCATAAATGGGAGTGTCGGTACAAGAGCAGAGCACGGGATCATCAGTACCCTTCGGGCTTGATTCACACACATACACACACGCTGTAATAAGCGGCACATTGATATAGCGAATGGCAGGAAGACAGAGAGCATCATTATTGGTGTCGTCTTCTGCCTTCATCCATTTAACAAATCTATTAGAGAACATCACACGCTGAGAAAGAGCAGCAATTGTACAGCAATCTGACAAATGGACTGCAACAGGAATGACTCATCAGCACGGAAAGCACAAAGAGCGTCTCATGCATAGTCTGCATCTTCGTGCCAGCATCATTTATGTTATATTTTTCCTTTTGCATGTGTGTGGCAGTGGTAGCAGCTGACAGAACTTGGCAAGTTCCTGTCTGGCCTATAAAAGCAGCACGAGCTTCTTCCTGTATCCTCCTCTGTAGGATCCCACCTGGGGTCACACACACACATTACCATCGCATACACTGTCTGGCAGCTGCACCTAATAAGTCACAAGAGGTGGAGAAATTCCATGTATTACAGCCTCAGTAGTCTTTCCCGTTTCTCTCTCTACTCTCAGTGGTGCCGTAGTATTTAGATGGACTTCAGTGGGCGGTGAGTGTTTGTCTGACCTTCTCAGCCCTCAGCCCACACACATTAAAACTAGCGCAGAGCTTTAAGCCTACACAGAATATCAAGAGTGTCAAGCCAAAAAACACAAAATACAATCCACTAGACCATGAGTTTTTAATGAATGCAGGACAGAAAAAACACCATACACAGCTTTGCACTCAAAATGTCCTCAGAAATCTCAACCAATCCAGGATTCAGACACAGCAGGGCGGACAGGGCAGAAAACACATTACTGAAATGTCATGAAAGCCTAATAATGGATATTTTCTGAACGTAGAAGTGAGGCAACTTGCTAAATATTGGTCTACGTGTACACAGCAGTTGTCTGCATGTTCAGCATTTTTGATCTGGCTAGCTAACATGAAATTTCAGTGGTAAACAGTGTTACAAAGAATTCTGTTCATCAGTGGTCAGTTCAGTCAGTGAGACAAAGTGCTCAGGAGACGAGAAGATATCTTATCCTGAAAGGTTTATTGTACCCAACCCACTTCCTGACCCGCATTTTAAAAAGTAAGTCTATACTCTTGATTAACTTCGTAGCGTCATCGGGCTACATAAAACTGGCATTACTGAGTTATTATATTCATTTAAAAGTAGCCTATTAAAATGCAGTTTCTTCGCGCCAGTTATTCAGCCAATAAAGTCTGTCTGTGTATTTCACAGAAAATTTTGTCTACTACATAAATTAAAAAACTTTACTCGGCATCTTTATTTCAAACGACCCGACCGACCGCGACCCAAATATCATTAAAAATATTGTTTAGTGACTTGTGACCACGGGCGACCGCGGGCGACCATGGGCACCCGCTCAATTTGGATCAACCCGCGCATCACTGTTATGTACCTATCTGTTGTGTCAAGGGCGTGAGACTGACCTCGGTTAGCATAGTAGTGATCAGAATGGTGCTTGGTTGTTTACAACACTTTGCAAAACTGATCTTTATATTGCATTGGGAAGTCTACCAAAACATGTTCGGCTCCAAAAATACCTGTTATTGACCTTGCCAAGATACTTCTGTCATTCTTGTCTCTGTAAACACCAATACAGGGTAATTGCTTTGAAGTATGGGACAAAGTGTGCCTTTAGGCTGCTGGAAACGCTTTCATCAGTCAAAAGGGAATTTAGTAGGCTGGTTGATAGTATCTCAACAACTTAATAAGATTCCTAGCAGTGTTTGTAGATGCTTCAGAAGAGCAAAACCCAACCCAACATTGGCAAAGAGGAACATACCAATGCACACAAATTACAGCTTTCTGAGCTGGGAACTGGTTCTTACACACTCACACATCAACACACACACACAGCTGTTATCCTACCTCTGGTGTTGGTAGCCATGTCTGCTACCTTCTGAAAGGCATCCAGGAAGGCCACAGCCGCCAGGACAGTGGTTCTAGATGAACAGAAACACTCAGTATTTTAGATAAAATGGCATTATGGTTAGGCTTTATTTAATGAGCACCTCTTTCCTGATTTGCATATTTAATGATCAGGTTTTGCAGTGGTAATGAGGCGATGGCATTGACTTGGTAGCAGATTTGACTTATTATATCCACCTCTTTAGGCGTTTAGTCTCTGCACACAGAGATACCTTTTTTGGATGTTTTTTTTCTACATTGGTAAGAAAGTTGAATTAAATGCAGGCATTTATCCAAAAACTAAAATTCTCTGCAAATCACTGAACTGGCAGCATGGGGATCATGGGAATTGTTGCCAACTCAAGGGATTCTAAAAATACTGCCACAAGAAAAACATCATTCTGACAGATCAAAGTCTGGCTTTCTTTTTAAGAATAATTTCATCCACTGTAGCATCACGACTGTTTATGTATTTATTGTTTTATTTTGTTGTGTTGTCAAAGAAACTTACCGGAGCTGGGAATGCAGCTTTGTGGCCTTGGCGCTGAAGTCCTCCCACACAGGATAGGAGCACTGGCAAAACACAGACAACAATATACATTAATATTCACATTATATATTGATAACGCAACGTATCTATGCCCATACCGTCAAGAAAGAGATAGATGTACTTCAGATGTAAATAAAAATCACAGTGGTTTGGATGAATTAAATCAAGGGTAGTTGCTCTGAGCAGATGCATGTTGTACCACTTTAATGTCTCTAAGCAATCAGATCAGATGTTCAAAACATTTTAAGGTCACACCACCACCGCCACCATTTTATCCACCTCCTTTTCTCCCCTCTCCTTCTGCCTCTCTCACTCTGTGTCTCTCTCACTTCCTCTGTGATCTTGGTCAATTCTGATTTAAAGTTTCAAAGTGATTTACAAACATGGATGGCAAAATAGTTCTTGGCAAAGCAAAATCATAAGAAATGCAAAAGCATTAGTTGGCAGACATGGCAGAGTGATATTAATAACAGCAATGTTGGACAGTACATTTACGTCAGTAGTGTATTTAAGAACAATTTTGAGGTATTTTAAGTTTATCCTCCTTTATACTTCAATTCAAATATATTCCAGTAGTTATTAGTTACTCTGTAGATTAAGACTTCACTAAGATGTTACACATTGTTACAGATCAAACTGATATACAGTGTATGCAGTGTAAAGTAGTTCAACAGTAGATTGATCCACATCCTACTCAATCTACTGTGATTTTTTTTTTCTTGTTGTGATGTTTCACTGTGCAGAATGATGTACATGCAGGCGGCTGTTTCCACATTCATGTTCTGAAGGTGGACAGTTTCTCCGCACTCGCTTTAGATCTCAGTTGAAGACATGTATGTACCTCCATGACTTTGTGATCTTTGGAGTCAGTCATGGTCAAATGTGCAACTTACACAAATGTAAGGTGGAAAGTTGAAGCCTTAAAGTCTCACAAACTGAGAATGGACTTTTCACTGAAGTATGAAACATTTTGTGTCCAGCAGTTTGAACACTGTTTTCATATTTACAATATTTATATTCTGAATTCTCCAATGAGAAGAAGTCATTTCAGTGACTTAAAGTGGTCAGTGAACTTTGTTGAGAGAAAAACACACATTGGATACAGACTATTATTCCAAGCAGACTGTTCTATATCTTACGTCTGTTGAGGATCTCTGAGCAAGAATGTCATTATAAAACATTTTATGGTTGCACCTTTTAAAATTAGGATTTGTTGTGTTTCTCCATTGTATCTTGTTATTAACTGAATTGCTTTGGTGTGAGTGTTGGTCAAACAAGCAATATCACCCTGGGCTCTATAAATGTGTGTGTTTTTTCCCCCCCTGTTTCTGTATTTTCCTGTATAAAAATGAAAAATAATGATTAGTTGTAGCAATAAAAATGTGCTCTACATGATCTAGTGAGAACACTTAAATGCCGTGTAAAGACATCAGTAATAAGGAAACAAAATTATAATATATAACATAATAACAATTCTAAAAAAATATTTTATTTTTTATTCTATATAGTAAGTAAAATCTTAGATTGCACAAAAAAAAACATAAATGGCTATTAGTTAACAGCATCAATAATAATGACAATAGTCATCCTCCTGAACATTTCTAAAGATTATGTCTGAAGACCCTCTTTGTTCTCTCATGTACCTCTATCTGTTTATAATGTGTCTCTTTACCTGCTTCAGCTTCTGTCGTCAACCTAATTCCTTATTCTCTTTCCACAAAAGCTCACACACCGCCCTCTCCCGTACCCTCCCTTTCCTTCCTTCATCCCCCAAAACAGCAGCCATCCATCCTCTCCATCCTATGCAGTCATCTAATTCATCTACCAAAACACACACACACACACATATCACTTGACAGCCACTGGCATTAGACAGCATCAAAGGAGCAGCCACGATTTCTAACACAATTCAAAGCTGAAGCTGTCTCTAATGGATGCAGCTCCCCATCCTCCCACCCTTCCTTTAGGACTGGATGACTGTTGTATCACACACACACAGCCTCAGCACATATTACATTACACTTGATCCAGGTTAACCTATAACCCTGTTAAATGCTTGCAAATCTGAGATGGGGGTTGGTGGTTGTATTTATATCAGTTACAAATATCAGGTGCAGAAAAACACAAAGACATGTTAAACCTGCCATTATAAACAAAGGAACGTAATTATTAAAAAATGAAAGAAAAGCCAGAAGACAATAGGAAGGAAATATGTGTGTATGCTTGGATGTGTGTGTATGTGTGTGTGTGCTGGGGGTGGGGCATCCTGTCGTGATGTCAGACTGGCACAGACAGTAAGGGCTGTGTACTCTTTGATCTGGCCTGTTTGATGTGGGTTCATTTGGTCTGAAATCACAGTCCTATTTCCCCTCTGTACCAAAAGCTACCCCCTCCACCATCCACACACACACACACACACACACACACACACACACACACACCCTGCTCCCTCCCATTGCAGGCTGTTTGAAGTGCCCTACGGAGCTTAAGTAGTGTGGATGGGAGATAACGCAAAGTGACGCCTTCCTACTTACACACACACACACACACACACACACACATACACACTAAATACACACATGAGCTGCCCTGCATCTCATTAGCATTTTTCGGGCATTTCAATCCGGTAAAATAGCCTGGTGGCAAGTGACCAAGTGATGATTGAGTGTGGATGTGCATGTGATTGCTTCCTGTTTCTTAACATTCAGGTATTCCCTCAAACACTCTGTAACTGCAGCCAGTGCCCAGACTACCTGAAACATTTTTAACTTTGACCAAACCAAGTGAACCTGCTTCAGCGTGAGGGAGTAGAGGAGGATTACAGCTGTATCATGTTAGAAACTTATATTTACATGTGTCATTTCTTGGCAATACATATTGACAAAGAGCCCACAGAAAGTAGTAAAGAAAAAAATATGTTATAACCACATCTGTCACTCACTTCGCTTCACCAGAAGTAAGAGAACATAAATCAGAGTCAAACCGACATCAGTAACTATCCAAATGACTAAAAATCCCGCAGGACAACTGAACTTTGCTCTCACTTCTTTTGTCGAGACAGAAAAGGTTAATACATTTTTAAAAATTGATGCAGTTTGTTGCTATTAACAAAGCCACAAGCCATTACCCACAAGTCTAAGAACACAAAACAAGCTTTCGCCTTACATTATCACCATTCGTGCAATCTGTGTTCAGTCCCCTCAACCAGTGACCATTAGCTGAAAGCTAAGCAACGTATACACCGTGTGTGTTTGTGTACTTCTGTTCTTCTTCAAAAAGATTGATTTTGTATGTAGTTACTCTGTCTGACACCTTTAGAGGCCGTTCAGACAGAGATGCATCACTACAGGTGCAGCTGCTTCAAAAACACTTTCGGCAAAGTGTGTCGGGCAAAACAGCTGGCTGGCCTGTAGAGCAGGGCTGCTTGCATTACCATGATGAGGGGAGGGAAAAACGACTCGGAGTTGTGTCCACTATTAACAACCTCTTAACTGCATTTGTTCCACCGTTCCTATTTTATCAAAGAATGAACCTGTGGACCTCACCCTGTGCCCAATTTGATTGGCCCAGTGTGATATTGACAAGCAGTGCGACTCTGCACTTTGTGCACTTTTTTTCCCTATTTAATTGTCATGCACATATAAAAACTGTTAGAATAACACAACAACACAGTGCACAAGAGCAGTGCATGCCACGCACACCATACCAGTGGACACAGTAACACGCTTCTTAGACCACTGCTTAATCGCCAGTGTGACAAGCTGAAGTCAGTGTACTTGTAAACAGAACAGACAGAAAGGACCAGACAGCAGTGATTACAGCTAAAGAGTTGAACAGATGGCTTATGAAAAGAAAGTGAGCAGTATCAATGAAAAAAGAGTAACGGCTTTGATGCTTACACAAGCTTTTGCACTGCCAAACGCTTAATGGGAGCTGTAGTTGTTTTTAAATGGTGAGAAATGAAACATAACTAAAGTCACAAGGTGATAAATTCAAATAGAAAGTGCTTCAGTAGATGGAATATAGATGGTAAAACCCAGAAACCTTCAATGTTCTCAGAACAACCAATCAAATTTAGACACAGATAACAGCCCAGAAATGGCATCGGCCCAGAGATCATGATATAAATACAGAACTTGTCATAAATGTTCCTCTCTGGTTTTTTATGGCTGCTTTAGAATGTACAATACAAATATAATTAATACACTTTAATCTGGTACTTTTCTCATCATATTTCTTTGATTGGATGAGACATCAAAGCTCTGTGTGGTAAAAAGACAGAGGCTGTCTGTCCAAGGTCAAAGATCTGCTGTGTGAATTCTTCTGAAACCAGTTTTGCATTTAAGAAGGTTACGAAGCTCTCAGCCTGCATGCTCCATAAATGTGTCTGTGTGTGTTTGGCTCAAAGACCGCGACCATAACCACCGCGCTCACATGATCGTAGGACTTGGAATATCGCGATGGCCGAGGGGCAAATACATGATTGTGTGAGAGACACAGAGCGGGAGACAGTGAGCGTGTGAAA
Source organism: Larimichthys crocea (assembly GCF_000972845.2). Classification (NCBI taxonomy): domain Eukaryota; kingdom Metazoa; phylum Chordata; class Actinopteri; family Sciaenidae; genus Larimichthys; species Larimichthys crocea. The sequence continues at coordinate 9,300,193 of NC_040018.1, forward strand.
AAAAGCTTTGAGATTGTATGCTATTACATCACCACTTCCTGTGTCACCAAAGAAGTCAGCAGGGCATGCATGATTTCCTCTTACACATGCACACATACATGTATGGATTCAGACGCACTCACACACACAGTGCCCGATTCATCCTGGTGTAAATATACACAACCCAAAGTCGTTTTCACATCACTTTAACTCAGGCGATGGTGGATATCAGACTCTAAGCACTCAGTGTATTGTATCGATGGGTGTGCACTATTATGCAAACAATGTTTTGTCTTCCATTTACGCCATTAAATGAGGGAAATTCCGAGCTTTGTACAATTCACCTTGGTACTTCACCTTCCCTTCTTCCTTTATACACTCCCTTCCTTCCTCCTTCCTTCCACGTGGCCAGCTGCCGCCTCATATTCATTTTCGGTGAAGAATGGCAAATAGCTTCTAACAGGCAGCTCAAATCAGAGCGATTTAAGAATTGCAAATTGAGAACTAATCACACCAGAGATCTACAGTTTTTTTTTTTTATATTAAGTTAAGGAAAACTGCATGTAGACTGACAGGACGATGGATACACCCAAAAGATGGTTGGCAGCATCGTCACTTTTGGTCTGTTTGTAACTTTAGTCCTAACCCATGAAAAGTCTTCCTTCTTTCCAGTTCCTGATCTTCACAGAACTATCTTAAATAAAACTTTATTTCTGTTCCTCCATTCCCTCTTTTATCCCACTGCTTCATTCCTCAATCCCTGCCTCTCTCCATCCTTACTAATGTTTCATAAAAAAGGTTTATAAGCTCTGACCCCCAGCTGATGGTCACCAGCAATCACAAATTTAAGCCTTGATATATATATATATATATATATATATATATGTTTTGTTCTCTTTTCTTTTTAAATTAGTTTTGGTCTTTTGCCAGTTAATATCTGCGTACAAATAGCCTGGGGGTGTCAGTGTTCTAGAGATATGCAGTATAAATCATCTTTATGGGATACTTTGAGCTATAATAGGCAAAGACAATTTTGGAATGGATTTTATCAGCCCACCTTGCCACCAGGGGACCTGCTTTGGATGACATAAACAGGAAGTTTAATGTTTCCATGGAGACAGTGAGTTTCCTGTGGGTTCCAGACCGCTGGATTTGCACACACATCTCAGATTTGTCCAGTGATTAAAATAGGTCCAGTATTGTGCCCACTGGCTGCCGTTTCGGCTGGAATAAACAGTCAACCAATCAGAGGTTAGCCAGCATTTTTCATGCTGGTACACAGATAAGTACCTAGTTATGAAAAACACAACAGAAAAGTGGCAATAAACACACACAAGACTGACACAGCTGCATAAGTTATCAAATCATATTTTGGCAGAAGATTTGCCGAACAAACTTCTGCTGATCGCTTAGAGCAAAACATAACTAAATATGAACACAGTGTCACACTGAATGAATGAAAGATCGGGATATGTTTGCTCCTAGCAGTTTCTGTTTGCAATGAAACCATGTACAGAAAACAATCACCTGGATTACTTTTGATATGATAATTACACACGAGGTAAGATCTGAAATTATGAGGATTGCCATATGGCCATTATTTTGGCATCAGTATGACGCTTGTGTTTTGTGATTTGATTTGAGTTATGACGCACAATCAGGTTCAGGTTTTCTTTTTTGTGTGTATATAGAAAGATATAGAAAGTAGGTAAACCGGGTTTACCCTCCTCTTGATCCCTGTTTTAAATCCATCTCACCAGCAATGATCCTTTATCCATGATACTGGGCAATATATTGACTATTTTCCGTCCACTGTTTCCTCCAGTAATCCTCTGTTTCATCTGGTCCTGATTCTGGACTCTGGGGTACTGTCAACAGTCCACTGGCCTAGTTCTCAGAGCACCACCAGTCCACCCAGTCTGTCCAGCACTCTATTGAGAGCTCCACTCCACCACTCACTACAGTGGATGAGAAGCTTACTGTCTCCTCTCATTCTTTTGTTCCCTTTGTTTCCCCCACAGCAAGACAGAAAAACAGAGGAAATCCAGCAAGAGAGACAGAGTGAGAGAGAAAACGGGTGGAGGCAGGCAGAGAGGGATGTAAGGATTAGCCAGATTTTTTTTTTTTTGCTGTACAATCGAGCCAATTCACACGTTAAAAGAGAAATGCGAGAGCCAAACAAAAGGGCTAATTTCGCAGTGCTTCATGTGCATAATCGACTGGCTGGGAGTTTTCAAAAAGAGGATCAAACTCATCTTTATTGAGGCTGGGAATAGAAGTATAACCCACAAAGACAAAATGCTCCCTATCATCTGTCTCTCAATTCTGCCAGAGAGAATGCTGCTGTCTTTTGTCTGCTCTGTAGTCAGCTACACCATCACAATGATTCAGATTGACTTACATAGGCAGAGCTTACTGTCCTGCTGTAAATTACAGGAAGGTGGATAGCTGAATCTGAGACTGTATAACACATTTTGATGGCACTAAATCAGATTCTTTACACTGGTCTAAATAATTGATACAATGCTAGTTTGCCCTTTCAGACACAATGAAATTTGCGGTGCGCTTACTGCTGGGCATTTAAAAGCCAAAGCTCAACCTGCTTAAACTTTGGGTGCAAGTGCACCAATGGCTGTTCACGCAGCACAGGCTGTTGAAAATAGCAGCTTTCAGATCGCAATGCTGCCGTTCTCCTGTGTGTGCAAGGGCCAAAAGACATAATTTCTGTCACTTCCTGTCAGTTAAATACCATTACATTACCTGATGATACTACTGTCAAGATTCCATCAATTATTCCCCATCCTTCAGTCTGGAATCCATCAAAACATACTCATATGGTAAGTGTTTGAAGATATGCAGACAGATGAGACATGTTTTATAATAAGTCAGGATTTCGGTGGAGACAAATTAGAGTTGCACGATACCCACGGTATACACGGTACCCCGCAGTGCCAAATCATAACCGTCGCTACTATACTAGAAATTTTACATGACAGTACTACCGTGGATTACTATACTACCGGTGCCAGTCTCCGCTACATAGCGGCCGCCTCTGCTCTCCTCCCGGCTTCTCACTATATGCTACTCCTTTGTAAACAAACCAACATGGAACCGCAACCAAACGTCACAGCTGCTGAATGATTGGCTGTTTGCCTGTTACTGGTGACGTTTGTTACTGTTTCCGCACGCTGGGTCCGCCCGTCTGTTAGCTGATTGGCTGTTCGTTGTTTCTGCCGGCAAGAACGAACTCCGCGAAGACAGCTCCGCTTCGATAGAAACTCCCTTCCAAACAAACAACAAGCTAAAGTTCTGTCTCGCCCAGACACGAGACAACACACTCACCATGGCAGAAGCACCGGGCCCGAGCAGCGAGTCTGCCGTGGCGTCTTCGTCAGTGGCAACACTAATTTTGCTTAAAAAACAAACGTCGTTGTTTCAAACTAACTTGTACAAATACATTGCAGTTTATAAAAATAATAATAATAATAAAAAAGGCCGCAGTATCGCGATAATACCCGGAACCGCGATACTTTGTCTGGTATAGTATCGTGGTTACTCATTTTAGTATCGTGACAACTCTAAGACAAATACACAGTGTCCTCTAATATCAGAAGCAACTGTTACATTTTCATGAAATAAAACATTAGGGTTACTGATTTGCAGGTAAAATGAGCAGTGGTGCTACATTAAACAGCAAAGGCCATATATTTAAGGGGTGAGGTGAGTGGTTAAACCCTCATATAGCAGCAACATTATAACAGGATGACAAGGGTCATCAGCTGGGTAGGTGTGAGATAGGGTTAGGGTCTTAAATGTTTTTAGAGGAAGGTTGGGTTGGGCTGTCGCCTCCTAGCTGTCAACATCGGTTTCCTCTGACCACGACCACCATTTTATTCTAATATTAGTCAAGTAATTTAAGAAACACTCATATTAATCATTTTTGTAACAGTAACATGCTGTTTTGGGGTTTCAGTTTCAGGACTTGCCGCACGGAAACATGAACTAATGTGGGAGAAACTGAAACTTGAATTTTGTTTGATATTACATTAATATTTTGAAGTATACAGAGTATTTGACTTGTTTTCTTTTCTTTCTTTATTTCTTTTTTTCTTTTTTAGAAAAAGCATCATGGTGTACGAAGATAAGTGGAGTCATGATTTCCTCCACCATGCTGAGTAAAACGATTCTCCCGGCACATCGGCTGGCACTTTGTTTCAAAGGGAAAAGGATCAGCATGCAGATGAGGAGAGAGGCTGCCTCGCTGCATAATTGATGAAGTGCAGCAGCTAATTCCAATCTAAACATAGTGATGGGGGGAAAGAGAAAACCATCTGTGTGTTGTTGTATTTCTGCGCTGCAAGGCCAGAGATCATAGAAGCCCTATCAGTGAAACATCTGCCCAGTAGGATGTCTGCACCATGTTTTGTGTAAAACAATACTTATGGATGTCATGTAATATGTCAGACAGGGATATCCATAAATGTACACATTCATTTATGTTTCTACATATCATGCTACTGAATCACAGCAGGAATGAAAAATGAGAGATGAGGTTCCGCAACTATAGTTTCAGACGCAGCTACCACCATTTGGATTTTTTGGATCTAAGGATCTGTAGTTCCAATCTCAGCTTCCACTGAAAAGAAGTATGTACCTTCACTTGCAAAGTTTTGGGGTGGAGGCAGAGGTACAGGCAGTTAAGTTAAGGATCATGTCATTAGGTGTATGGAAATGGTGACTGCATCTTGATATCTGATCACTGACTTAATGCAACACTTGGTGAGCATGTGACCCAAATTTAAACGCACCCAAGAAGCTGTGTGGCTAACAGGTGCATGCTGGGTCTGGCTACATGCTAAATGCCTACCTTCAGTGAGGTGTGTGAGGTCTTACTGCTGTTTTTGGCAATAATATGTGACACGAAACTGCAGAGCATTCAGCTTAATGTTTCAAAAGTCAGTGTATCTTGACCAGAAAAGGGCATCTGACACTGTCAAACATAGCATTCTTCTGCCTAAAAGTCTGTCAGTCTTCTGTCTTGTCTATTATTTAAATTTTTGATTGGTTTCAGGTATGTCATCAAAGTAGAGAACAGTGTGTGAAAGTGGATGAAGAAAAGTCATTCTTTCAAAACAACAGAATGGGTACTCCCCAAGGTTCGATCCTTGGTCCACTACATTTCAGTCTGTGACCTGTCAAGTTACAAGACTTATGACATTATGGCCAACATGGACATATATGCATCAGCTGAGTGGTGTACTCGGATCTGTTGCTACAAATGATCTTAGTCTTAATAATCTTGTAGTCAATTTAAAAAATAAATAAATAAAAATTTAAAAAAAAATGTTTTTCTTATTTAAATCAATAATAAAAATTTTTTAGAGCCAAACTAAAATTGCAAATATGGTAAAGAACAACCTTAAAGGACCAGTATGATAGATTGCATTTGTCCCATCAAATAAAATTCACCTAAAATGATACTGCTGGGAAAAACAGTTCATGGGAAACATAATTCCAGTGATTTAGAATTGCATTATCAAAGCTGAGGACTTTCCAAAAGAGGCGTGTCAAGAGGAGTGTCAAGGTGATCCTACACTTCCCATAATATGACACAGAACATGTTCTTTCTGAGACAACTTCATGCCTCAAGTTTGAAGCACAGCCTTGTGTTCAAAATGACGGACAGACTTTCTAAAGCTCCTTCAGAGCCACAGATGACACCATACAACCATTTTTACAGGCTGAGCAGTGCTACTGGTCTAACCATGATTTTGATGTGAAGTTGCTGTTTCAGCTCCACATAGCTTTCAGGGCAAAGCAGTGTTTCATACATAAACGTAAATATTCAGGCATGAATCACAAAATGTAGAGAGATTTACACAGAGTAAAGACAGAAGCTATCTACATTATCTTTTATTGGATGGCATGTTCACAAGCAGCCATCAATCACCCGGGCTCTTATAGGTATGAAGATGTCACTTAGCTCTTTCTTTCTGGGCTGAAAGTCATTATTATCTGCACTGCTGCAATCGTGTGAAAGGGCTGTTGATGGATGCTGAAGGTGCGCCATCTGACCACTTAGTGTAAGTGACAGCAACCATTACTGTGACCCTACAGCACTCAGAGAGATATGCATGCAGAGTTTAGGGGGGAGTGGACCTTGGCTTCGATGGCGGACCGTGATGAAACCCAAACAGGCACTAAATATGTCCTGATCTCAGATTTGGTTGATGTTAAGAACACACGAGTAACCACAGCTTTATTTGAATCTAATTTAATATTGAGGATAATTTAATAGTGGTTGCAACAACTTGTGGCTTTCATGGCATTGCTGTTGACCTCCACGATGCTTCTGTGTTGTGGACAGGGATATGACAGTTTCATACCAGGAAGAATTCAAATTGTAGGAAAGAATCAGACATTAAAGCTGCATTTATGAATGTTTTATATTAGCAATGGATCAAATGACTCAAATGACAATGTGCAATGTGAAAGGAGTTGCTCATATTGACCACAGAGAACTCACTCAGACTACATGGATCCTCTCTCTAGTAAGCAACCAGCACATTTTCTAAATCACCTCATACATATATTTTACATTTCTGTACATTCCTTGTTACTTACCGGCCGACATTCACACCTATATAGATATATCTGCAATATGCTAATATTGTAATAACTTCTGTTCAGAATGGTTTCCCACGTGTCATAATTTGAAGGTTTCTGCTCATGTTTGGATTGTCCTTGCCTTGCACTGAGAGATGTTGTAATGTCAAGTTATTTAAACACTTGGTAGCAAGGAAGGAGCAGGTAGCAAGGTAGGGCTTCACAGGATTACAGTGTGTTGTGAGGTGCAGAGGCTGTCAGGGATGATGGAGAGGAGGGGTGGTGTTTCTTTATGGTTGAATGAAGGCGTTGCATTATAATTTTTCTTCTCTGAATGTCTCTACAGCTGTACCATTCTCCTCAACGCTGCAGCTTCTGGCATGAAAAGGGAAAGATGTATTGATTTTCATAAATTACCTGCATGATACCATAATCATGCAAAGCACCTATCCCCACACAAGTAAGCACATACAGCCAAATGCCAAACAAACATATCTTCAAGATGTGATATATAGAGCATGAAGATCTTTCTGTTCATTTCTCCTTGAAATAAACAAGAGAATATTGATTTGCCACATTCATTGTTATTCTCTGTCTCTGGCCTGTTCATAATGATCAGCGTGTTTTACAGTGAACAGCTGAGTGTGATGAGAAGGCTTTGACAGGTCTGACAAAGGGTTCAGTGAGAGAGACTGTCTTGGCTGGCTCCCAGCAGCCTCCACGCCTCCCTCAACCAGGCGTCCCTATTCATCTCTACCGGCCTTAACGAGCCTCAGGGCCCTAACGACCTCAGTGATTTTAACGAGCTCTAACGAGAGAGTGCTCCGTTACACGTCCTGTGATTCGGCTTGCACGTTGGCACCACTAACGTATGAATTAAACTGTTAAAATGTTTTCACGCGGCTGTTTTTGCATCGCAAACGTTTCAAGGTCAAAATCATTTGAATCATTTTGAAACCATGCAAAACAATGCCTTTTTTAAGCTGCCCTTAAATCACATCTACGTCTGTGATTTTAAAAATCAGCTTCTCTGCAAAGAATGCTTTCTCACTTTCCACCTTTGTAATCCAACTTTTTTACCTTCGAAGAAAATTAAATGAAGAAATTCTTGAAATACAAGGAATATCCTGAGGCCTCCAAACCACAACTTTAACAGTATCAAAAGAGTCTGACAGTAATCTATCCATGTCAGTTGATGTTGGTGGTTTTTCACATCAAATTTGTGCAGCTGACCATTGCAAGCCTTAGAGCCTTAGTTGCAATGTCTTAGAGCCGACCTTTGAGGGAACAGAAAGCCAGAGTCAAAAAAGGAGAAAGCTATTATGTAACCTGACAGGTTATAAGCCTGCTTTGCCAAAGTAACTCTAGAACAGAGACAGCCAGTCAAAGTCAATGGTACACTACCAATACCTATCTTAATAAAGTAACTGTAGTCTGGTTCGCAACCAATGTCTAGCTAATTGGTAGTAGCTATTCTAGGCCAGCTGGCTGGTCGGGCCGTAGGAGGTGGCTATATTATAGTAGCTATATTATAAAGTAAGATAGTATTTGTTAGTACGTTATAGAAAGTCCATCAAGTTTCCACCAGACCAAGGATCCACAAATGAACCACTACACTACTGGTCTTATTGGCCAACAAAGGGTACTTAGCTTTAACATTTGGCATGGACAAAATGTTTTATACACAGCAGACATTTGCTTAAATCATGTTTGTGCTACTAAAGCTGCTAAATTAGATCTTAGCATTGAGAGACTGCAGAAATATGGATAACAATCAAAAGTGCACGATATAGACAAAGACAGATACACGCTCAGAAAATGTGTTTCTTAACAAGTTAAGCTGAGCTCGCACACAGTAGGAAAGTCACAGGTGGATGTAATAAAGGATGAGATGAGAGCGCTGTGTCTGTCTTTCTCCTTGTTTCTATTGACACGCATCCCGGCCTCTGTTATAGACAACAGCACTGCGGTGGGAAGTTCCCCCGGACCACACAGACACAAACACACCACAGATTGGACTAATGATACTCTTCCACAGAGAATCTTCAGTTCTGCTACATGGCCCAGAGTCATAGGACATTGTCACAGGCTTTAAAGGGCTGGACAACAATGGGAAGTCTCTCTGAGGATACAGTTGGTTTTCAGCTCTCCTGGTCTGTTGATGTTGTTGTTTTTCCCACTTTACTACTTTAATGAGGAGACAGACGGGCCTCAGACAGCTGAAAAACAACCAAATTCAACATTTTCTAAAATCCACTTGATAAGTGATGGCTCTCATTGATACAGTGGGGATTGAGTCTCATTTTCAGCTTGTTGTTTTGTTACCTTGTATGTGAAATGTGTTCATTTTTTCAGAAGTTTGGAAGACTTATGGCCTGGCGTATATTAAGTTTATGTAAAATGATGATCATCACCTGGATATGACCAGGAATGTTGGCAGCTTCCTGTTTTGTACATGGAAGAAACACAAGAGAAGCCTTAAGATGGCAAAACAATGTATAAGTCAAATTATTAGTTTATTATTCGGTTACTTAATCAACAAAATCTCTTTTTTTCCAGTTTCTTAAATATGAATATTTGATGGTTCTATTAAGTTTTAGATTTATTTTGGCCTTTTGAGTTTCAGGACTATCAATCGAATGACTGGTTGTCACCCTGTTGCAAAGGCACTGCCAACCAGTCTGACATGGTTTCATAAAAGAACTGGAAATGTCGGTTTCACATAAAATTCCATCCTCTGTATGTCTGCGAACATCCACGAGGAACATTCACATGGAGCCTAAAATCTAAAACAGACTGTACGTGCTGACTAAAACACAGACTGCACATGTGTAAGCACATCTGCTGATGTAGACATCTGAGGCAGCAAAAACAGAACCACGTCCACATCCACTCCTAGTCCTAAAGAAAGCCAAGAGAAGGCTTCCTGCCAGTGGGGTCTGTGGTCTGAATATACGTAAACAAGGTTTTGAATACATAAAAATGCAAAACTTTTCAAGTTACATTTTCATGTAGAACATGTAGGGAATGTTTTGGACATTTTAGACAAATAGTTGAGATAGACAGAAAACAAGAGAGGTATAACATGCACCAAAGGTCCAATCCAGGGACTTTGCAGGCATATGGTAGTCTTAACCACTCATCCACCAGGACACCTCAGCAGCAAGTTTTAATGGAAGTACTTGATTTTGACTTGTAATATACAGTGATGTAATATAAAGCCAAATATTTAGCATAGGCCATGCCACAGGACACCTACTGGAAAGTACTGAAGCCATGGGTGATGTATCCTTGGAAACAGTACAAGTGTACGAACATCAATACACACACACACGTAAAGTGGTTTGTATGCTTTGTGTTTTATGGTACGCTTCACACACCGTGGTCTAAAGCATCATCATGGCCAGAGAATATAAGCAAAGCAGATGTGGCTGGCCACCACAAGCCGCAGTCTCATCCTGGTTCCCACCAGAGCTGAACTCAGGACTTCATTCTGAGGAGGCATCTCAAGGCAAAACAAAGCCACACGTGTAACTCTCAGCCTTCATGGCTATGTCTGTGAATTACAGAGGAGCAAGCGACATAGCCACAATGTTGCTGGTTCAGTTCATACCAATGACTTTTGTTGCATGTTATACTACTGGATCTTTTTGGTTTTGAAGAAACTTTATTTGTAAAAGTAGACACCACTCTCATGTTTGAAACTAGGTCAGCAACTAATAATTTTAACTCTGTTCATTAATTTACTCTATAAATACCCGATCACAAGTAGCCAGAGCTAAAAATACATCATCACCACACACATCATTTAGTCTGAACAACAGTACAAATTCAAATGGATTCATGTTACAGTGATTTGAAATACATACCGTAGCATGATAATTTAGCATCATAATAGCATGACTATCATTCATATCTCTTAATTTAGGCTGCAATGAGCTTCAGAGAAATGTTTATGACCACAAGTGTAAGAAATTAAGAGAAGGGTTCAGATAGGAACACAGATACCATACAGGATACTCGTTTCAGCCAAGAACTCACTCAACTCTATTAACTGCACATAATTAGTATTATTAAATATAACTTGCGTTTCAGATTTCAACTGATACTGTGTGTATGATGGGACAATATATGTTTATTTTAGACAGATTGCTATCGATATTTGGACATTCAAAAAGATGATACATCGGCTGAAAGTCTTTTCTTCTTATGTCTTATCCTGATATGTCATTTTTTTTCTCTCTCACTCTGTTTGACAAACTACATAATGATGAAACTGTTTCTGTACCACAAGTTCTTGTTACTTATTGGCTGACACACATTGGTCAGAACAATATACGGATCGAGTTCTGACTTCAATAGCTACTAACTTTACTTTTAAATCCGCACACACTCTGTACTGTATATATGGATATCTACATATATGTTTGTATATGAATTTATACATGTTTTACTCGTCTTTTTCTTTTCATTTTTTTCTAATATACAAGGAAAAATGCAGCAAATCTTCACAGAAAAGAAACAGCACATTTTACTGAATGCATTTCCTGTCAATTTACATGACAAAACATTTCTGCACTATTTGAAATAAACAGAGTCAGTTATAATAAACTGTTCTCCAAATAACAACACAAACAGTGGTATGTTTTGTTTTTCTTTTTAGCGATTTCGCGAACATCATTGAGGGGTCTTGGAAAAATCTTATTGTTCCAGCTTAAAATGGAACATACACTGTAAATAATAGTATTTTTTCTATTTGATATCAACCTGGATCTACTGTGCATATTAAAAATAACAACAATAATAACTATCCAATTCTATACTGTACTGTAAAAGTGATGTGAGTGAGAGACTGCTCATCTCTTTGTCAAAGAAATGCAATTATTTTAGTTCAGTGCTCTCTGTGACTTGATTTGTAGCAAAAATTCATATTAAAGTTCAACAAAAACATGAAGATGAACACTGATGCTAGAGGTTTTAACACTTGAAACTAAGCATAATTTATGAATTCTATGAGCATCTATTTGCCACATATCTTTTCAAAGGGCCTATTGATATTTTATGCGGCAATTTAGCACTAAGCACAAGCACAGGCACTAATAGCGAGCAGATAAATGACTACAAGATGAAAACAGACTAAAAAGCTTTTAAAAGCTTTTCCCCCTGTTATTTCTTATTCTTCTTTATTCAATGCTCCCGCTGCTGTCAACAAAATATTACCTAGTAACCACTGGTCCATATAGCCAGCTGACCGTAAACATGACCTCTGCGTCTCATCGTATTACTCTGCGACCTGGTATGTGTGTGTATGTTTGTGCGTAGATGTGTAATTTACTAGAAAGTTGCGAGACATAGCCTCCAGGGATACACTTTGGCAGACAACTACATAATGCCCTCATACACACACACACACACACACACACACACACACACACACGATTGACTGCATGAGCATATGGGCACGTTTCATCCTGTACGTATATTTTAAATGCGAGATATCCTCATTTCAAAACAGTCAAAAGAATCACAGCAGCCACCAAACTTTACGACTGTCACTTTATGACTTTATGATTTTTTGTCATCATGAACTTTTCCGCAACTCCCACTGTGCACCACTATTAATTCACACTTCTAAGGTCTATGCAACACTATTTGCATGCACAGATCACAAGGAGTAACTGCCTGCCTTGGGCGGAGGATCTGCTGAGGAGAGAAAGAGGAAGGAAGGACCTGGTGAGGAGCAGGAGGAGGAAGAGGTAGATGATGGGGAAAGAGGAAGAAAAAGTGCTTTCTAAACAGCGTGGATTCAATCAGCTGACACTGGCAGACATGCAGAATTTAGCTTGGCTCTTGATGTGAACACAAGCATGCACAACGCCTCAAACCACCAAGTACAGGTCCACTAAAGAAGAAACCATATAATACACATGGGATGACAGGCTGGCATACTGACTATGGTATCAAAACAGTTCACTTCTAAATGCAGCAAGGATGTTGCACTGGCTGGCTGACCCTGCATCCCACCTACAGGGGGAAATAGTATTGATATTAGAGTATACTGATGATTTCTGTCCCGAGTCCATCTATGGGGGTCGGAAAGTTTCAGAAAACATAATTTCAGACTTTGTCAGAAAGATTTGGACACAAAATCTGACAAATTGCCTCAAGTGATGTCACCTGAGTCAGCATTGTTGGGGTTGAAGAAAATGAAGCTTAACAGACCTCTGTAGTTCTCTGCTTGAGGCTAATAGCTCGAGACTACATTGGCTATGAATGGATTGCAGCAAATATTTACCAAGAATTTTCTTAACATTTGAGTGAAATGAAAATTTTCCTGTCAATGTTTTTTATCGATTCAAATCAAATCAAATAATTCTTTCAGCTGTATTCACTTTGCTTTCCAAGTCTGCCAACTCCTACCTCATACACTGAATATCAAAAATGTCAACAGTGCTACCAATTTGCATAAAATAGAGAAACACAGGAATGAAACATTTGACTTTTAATTTAAATCAAACCTTCGATTAAATGGAAAACCAACTCAAACTGTCACTTCATGAATCTGCCATTGGTATACAGCCACCAAACTGTCAGTTCCACATGTTCTGCATTCCCTTTGTGGCCTTTAAGTGGTGTATTTGAACATGGATCGTATGGACTGTAACAGTTCGGGCAGAAAGCGCACAGTTTACAGATCGTGCATTGGTGTTTGACGTCTCTTCTGCAGTTACTGTGTTATTTCCCAAGTCTTCAACTTGATAACCAAAGCTGTCAAAACCAGCCTGTTTCTGAGAAGCGGTGGAGAAAAACTATTTATTTATTTGTTTCTCTTGACAAATGACTTCTTCTTTGTCAAGCTATAAGCATTGATTAAAGCCACATTGTTTCCTGTTGAGTCAAAGTGAGTTTGAGGGCTGATGACTCAATGATTCTCATCCACTCACTGATGCTCATTCATTGCTTCCTTGGGGATTCAGGAATTCATCCATTCCAGACTAGGGCAGTAGTGTGTTTTTGGCCCAGGTTGTAGTGACCCATATATATCAGTGAGTGAGCGCAATAACATAAACAAGAGGGCCATTAGAGACCAACTGAATAATAGATGAAAACAGAGACAGTGTAAGAGAGGGGGAGGTGGGGAAGTGCCTATAAAGTGGTATTCCTTGAAAATTGATTACCCAATTTTATTCTGTAATGTGTGTGTGTTTGTGTTTGAGCATCAGTGTCTGGAAACTTTGCTGATATTGCTTTTGACATTTTTGCCTTTGTCTTGAAATGAGCAGGATTATTTGGAAAAGCCCTTGCCAACCAGTTCTGGGAAGGTCAAAGAATTAGCTGAAACCACTGCTTTCTTTAAACTATGTGACACCATGTGCTGCTCTGCAATCCAGCAACATCTCCATGCAAAATACTGGCTGTCAAAGACTGGCTGTTAATTTCAACTGAATCAATTTAGATGCAGTTTGCTCTCAAAATAAAAAAGAAATGTGTTGAAACAACTCTGATATCTCACAATACTGCAGTGTGTCTCTCTTTCTTTATACCTACATCCTCTACTCAAGGAGCAGTACAGATGCTGTGTCATAGGTGCTGATGTTGCTATGCAACCAGCACAGATGGTTTTCATAGGGATGAACATTTTTACAAGTCTGTTATCATCTCAAAATGGTTGTATTTGGCAAAAAAAATATTTCCTATTCGCAGGGAGAACTCAAAACTGTCTTGATTTATAATGCAGACTGCATGGTGGATGTTTCCCATGAAGCAGCTCACCATTTTTTACACATGAGGTGCACATAAATGGCCCATTTGATCAGAAATGCTCATTTTGAATCACAGGACAACAACGTTAAATGTGTTTAATGCCATGTCTGCAGTCCAGCCACTTTGTAAACCGAAGATATCACAGAAAACAAAGAAAATCTTCACATTTAGAAGCTAAAGGCAGGCAGCGTTTGGCTCTTTTGTCTGCTTGAAATCTTTTTGAAGGATTTATTTATTATTAAAATAGCTGCTTATTAATTTATGTTGATTGACTAATGGATTAATGAACTAAACATTTTAGCTACAGTATAATTTCTTGATTTTACAAAGACTACCTAGAATTTGGCACTGGTATTAGTATTAGATAGTAGAATCATCAAATGACAGAAATCCAGAAAAAATCTATCAAAATACACCAAATCATATTACTTATATAGTGAATAGTGATATTTAGTAAAAGGTCTACTAGCCCTAACCTGACTGCACTCATTGTTGGCATCTGTTTGGAAAGGAGAGAAGGCGAATTTCAACATCATCCAGTCATATTAACAAACCATATAATGTAGTCAAACAAAGAGTAAAAACATCTCCATCCAGAAAAGCCTTCAGCATTGTTCTTTGCTCTGATACTAGCAGCATCTACTCTAGCCTTTTATCACTGTCACTGACACCTAGACCACACCCATAGCTCATGGCATGGCAACCAATATTTCAGATGCTGATTGGTCCTTAACTACCATCCTCGAACACACATAGCTTGATGCCTGGCAAGATGGATTCTTACATGAAGAGCAGAGGCAGTCACAAAATGTGTTTTGGATCTTTATGCAAGACATTTCTTCTGACCTGTGCTTTTTTTGGATCTCTATCCAATATACAATACATGCAATACTAAGTACTACTAGTACTAACTTACTCAAAGTATTTAATATTTCCATTTCCGATTACTTTAAATGTATATCTTACCTGAAAGGCACATTTAGTTTGCTACTACAGCCTGTGTAAACAGTAGCATAATGGCATCTTTGGCTGTAGAGAGCCCTACGGTCTAAAGTTCGGAAAATATAATTAATATTATGTAATGATAATTATCTTGGCGTGGGCTTGCACATTTCCAACAGAAACTAGGGCAGTGGAGTGAAAGATGAGGGTAGTTGACAGACAGAGCTGATCTGACAAAAGACGTTATGGAGGCGCGTTATAAGACGTGCAAGATCCAGCTTGACCCTCACTTGGCAATGAGAGTTTAGTCTTGCTCTAGTTCCTGGAATATCCCTTTAAACTGCCCATGGTAACTCATGATTTGTATTTAGAATGGACTTAATGTGAAATTCTGAATTAAACTGAAGTGATATGAAATGAGCACTTGGATCAGTATTGACTAGATATCCAGGATCATACTTGTCTCTCTCTCCTACCCCCCACATGTCTCACTATAACAATAGAAAGCCAATAATGTCTCATTATGTTACAATAAGCATAAAGCACTAGTCATGACCTCTACCATCAGGGGTCACATAGAAGGCATAAATGTGCAGAGACTGGGGGAGAAAAGCATCTTCTTCAAGAAAAAGGGGGAGCCATGCATGCTACAGGACAACCATGTCCATTTCATCAATAATGGACAATACAATTCCAGATACTATTACTA
The DNA here is from genome assembly GCF_000972845.2 of Larimichthys crocea. Classification (NCBI taxonomy): domain Eukaryota; kingdom Metazoa; phylum Chordata; class Actinopteri; family Sciaenidae; genus Larimichthys; species Larimichthys crocea. The sequence goes on from NC_040018.1 coordinate 9,316,193, forward strand.
CCCATCTTACAGTATCCTCATGAATGATGCAGAAAAGCACAAACAATATTAAGAATGTGGCAGACAAAGAGGGAAGACAGGGAGTGACAGGCAGACAGAAAGCCACGCAGAGCTGCATGGGCGTCTGACAGGCAGACATATTGACAGAGACTGTATCATGAACCATTTGATGGACGCTTTCATCCAAAGCATCTCCCAGCAACACGAGTGCATTTAGCATGGGCGGGTATTGAACAGCTAAAGCCTGGTAGTAGCCGCTGTTAGTGGCATGTTGGAGCCATCAGACTGCAGAACCGCTGACGGACAGACAGACCGTTCATACAGGCAGACGGACGGAACAGGCAAAGAGGTTGGGGTGGCTGACGGCTGTGCGGCTTCTCACGCCTTCATGTTTTCCTGCCAGATCAGCCTGACAGAAAATCAATGACGCTGCACTCTCATGGAGGCTGGAGGCTCCATTGAGGCTGAATATGCAATAGTCATGTCTCTGTCTTTAAGCACAGACGATGATGACGATGATGAAGCATCTCTACCCAGGTGCACATGTGTATGTAATGGAATGCGCCCAAGCTGCAGACATATGGCTCCATCATCGGACACAAATCTGATTCGGGGGCCTCTCCTTTATTCCAATTTGCTTGTTGAACCCGTCGAGGTGAAGGAGTTCCTGGCTCATTTAGACACCGGCCACCTACACGAGGGGTTTAAATGAGTCCCAGCTCTTGTAGACTATTCAAATAGACAAACAAACACAAGTATGCGTGCATTATTGCAATACACATTGATGAACGCGCGTGAAAACAGCGGAGTGGCTGTTTAATGAGTGCGGTAGTCCTGTTTGTGCACGGGAAAGAGAGCTGAGCATCATGTCAGGTGTGTCCGATAACGGGTGCATGGATGTTTGCATGCGCAGCCAATATTTAGGGAGTAGGAGGAGGAGGGGGGTGGGGGCGGGTTTCGCACCAACAACCCACCGAGTCGCCGCATCACTATCAGAAAAGACGGTCCCACTGCTATAAATCTGAAATAAAATCATCATCACCCCATTGGTAGAGGTGTGTGTGTGTGTGTGTGTGTGTGTGTGTGCGTGTGTGTGTGTGTGTGCAGACATTTTCAACGTGCATTTGAAGCCCAGACACCAGCTCCATATGATGAGGCTGTGTGATTATTCTCAGGGAGGAAGCACATGTGTTTACCAACCATCACTGATCCATTGAAATGTTAAAAACAAGCTTTTATTTACCTTCATGTCGTTGACAATCGCCTGGAATAGACCCCCGAGGGCCCCGCATTCCTTCTCCACGGTCTCCATGTTTGCCAAATCCACCATTCACCGGAATTTGCAAAAGCGCGCACCAACTGCGCGCTACCAACACCCAGCAGGAAAAAATAAAAAATATGCAAAAATGTATTTCCACAAAATCACGGACCGGGCTCTCCGGTTTCTCCTTAAAACCGGGAGAGCGACAATAACGGAGGGATGCAGGGAGAACGGGAGGAGGAGGGGTGGTGAAAAAACAGAAAAGATGCCGAAAGAAACGGCTTGCGCTGCGGTCTCTTCCAAGCGAAGGGAAGATGGGCTGTGAAAGAGGAAAGATGGTCTCTCTCTCTCTCTCTCTCTCTCTCTCTCTCTCTCTCTCTCTCCCCGGCTCTGGGTCAGTCAGGCGGGCGAGACGTTTAGATGGTACCGGAGCGGCCGCTCATCTTGGCGCAGCACAGCGCTACGCGGAGTCGTTGGGAACGCATGTGACGGCAGCGGAGAACCGGAGCGAAGGATCGCCGCGTACTTGTGTATGTGTGTGTGTGTATGTGTGTGTGTGTGTGGTTGTCAGGGTCTGTGTCTGTGTGTTCGTGCATGCATGTGCTCCTAGGTAAAGGCTGGCTGTGATTGGTGCAGAGGCGGTGGGCTCAGCGGTGCGGGGAGAGCAAGCCAGTAATACGACCCACGCAACTGCAAGGGAGTCAAAAAAAAAAAAGGAGGCTGGACAACTCTGGACGGTCTGTCACATGGCCACACGCGCGCACGGACACACACACACACACACACCGTAGACCACCAGAAAAAAATGTCAGCAGGGGGTAAATGTCAAATAGATTTAGCTACCAGAAGAGTGTGTGCCTGTGTGTAGGAATGTGTCCTGATGACCTAATTAATCACTTATTTTAAATATATAATTTTCATAACCTTCAGTGGCCTGTCAGGACTGTAGTTTGAAAAAAATGCCTGTTACTGGTTTCTTATAAGGGACAGCAATGTGGTTTATCTCCTCAAACTGAGGAGGGTTCAGTTTCTGGAGTGGGTGAGAATGTGAACTTTGGTTTGATTGAAATCAGTTGGACTTAAAGCAACATTATTTACAGATTTTTGTGATTTACAGCCTCCAGTTTCAAAGTTTAATTCCACTGTGGTGAATATGGACAGCTGTGCACGTGTATTTGTTATTATTTTATGACTTGATGATATATGATCAGAGACTAGCGAGTCGACAACTTTCCTGACATCGAATCATCAACCAGGTGCAACAACAACACAAGACATAGCAGCCAGCTAATATTACTTACTAATCCAACAGCAGTCAGCCCAGCTCGGCGTCCGTCTCAGCCTTTTATTTCACCAAGCGCTCAACAACGACTAAAAGTCAGTCCCAGATTTACTCTTGTCTGGCAGCCTCTTGCTTGGTCTCTTCTTAGCATCCTCTGTCAACATCCTCCGTCAGTTGCACACTAATGTTGACATGAGCTGATTTGTAGAAGCTATTCAGAAAGTAAGATTTCAACTACATAAAGAGCCACTGCCACTGCAATCTAAGAGTTGATTTAACTTTCTGAACCCACATAAACACAATAAAGTGTTGAAATGAATTACAATAGTGTTCATATATGATTTTGCTACTGTTATTAAAAGTCATATGCTTCATGCAGTGGAGGAGAAAAATACATAAATATATTTTCAGATGTCTGTGGTCAGAAGTTTCATAATAACTGCTGTTAATATCAGCATGCCTGTAGTGTAGACAGTTATGTAATTCTCAAAACCACAACTAACTACAAAAAATGTTTCCTGAGGCAGTTCTCGCATGGGTAGAAATCCTTTCAGTGGGGGTTTGTTCTCTAACGTGGATCTGTTCCTTGGCGTGAACAAAGCTACTTCTTTAGACATCTTACTTCAGGCAATGTTCAGTTTTGCTTGCAGTTAAGATCAAATTAAGAAAAATAAAGATACAGATGTGTATCTGCATAATTCTGGAGTAAAACAGCAAAGGGTTTATGTCTGTATATAAAATGTACTGTACTAACATAATGTTCAAGGGAACATGATACTGTAAGCAACCAGAATGATGGTTAAAAGGTCAAAGGTCACAGTGCCCTGGATATTCCTGTGACCACAGATGGTATCATGCCAGACACGAGTGCTTGGAAATTAGACAGCAATGGAGAGCAGTGGATGGGATCCATTTCAGGCAGTAAGATGCCATTTGCACATGATGATTTCACAATGTGGGGTCTTAATATTGTATTTTTATTGGAACAACCTTTGTGTTGAACTGAAAGAAACCCAGAAGTCGTGAACTCTACTCAAAATCAAAATAAAAATTCCAAAAATGCAGATGGAATTTCAAGCCTGTTGTTTTTCTTTTTCTTAAATATTCCCCAAAACCGATTTCTAGGACACCCTACAAAGTTTTTATCAATTTGTCCAAGCTACAGAACATTTATTACCTTTTGTTTAGTCCCCTCTGAGTGAGCGCTGATCCAGAACAAATATCTTTGTCTTTGTATCTACGGAGAACAGGTGACAAGAGGCACACACACACATGCTCAGCAGCTCTTGCCAAATTACCAGCATCCTGAGAGAGACCTCATATGGATAAAGGCGAGGACACGCCCCATGTGAGCATCTCCAGTGTGTATGTGTGTGTGTGTATGAATACCATATGTGCACTCTATAAGCGTACATGCTTGTGTGAGCATTCATGTGGCTACCATGGTCCTCTATAGTGACCTTGACAAGAGGAAGGATGTAATAGATATCACATGGCCAGTGCTTTTCTTGTCTCAGCCTTGCCCTTCCTGTGCGTTTATATGTTAATTCACACACTGTCCTGTCCTTCCTGCGTGTGTGAAACACTTTGACATCCAGGAGATGTAAGGTTTGCTCAGACTCGCACGTGTTCTGTCGCAAGAAAATCCACTTTTGGTTCATGTTATCTCCCAGGAGGCCTTTCCTGAAAATGATCAGATCAGTGTAGAAAGTAAACATACTTCAAAGAGTCGTGAAAACAGTGTGGGTGTATTAACAGCTGTGTATGGTAAAGTGACAGATTCCAGCCAGGTTAAATCAATTTGACAAGGTTTTACTACATTCCGAACTGTGGACCTGGTTTTTATTTCAAAGTGTCTCACGCACAGCTACTGAGTCAGTCAGTGCTGTTTGTTTCCCTTCATACAAATGAAAGCTCTTATGTTTTCTCACCTGCTATCCTGTTGGTATTAAAATCTACCAACTCTACCCTAATCCACCTCCAGTCATTCACGTTTTCTTGTCACTTGTCATAGATGAGTGTGTATCTGTATGTTTTACCTGCTTCTTGAAAATCGTTTCATAACATTCAGATTTTGAAGTGTAATCGTAACGTAATGTTGAGGGAGAGGTCACAGCTCTGCAGAAATTTGGAGGGGATAACCACGCCTTTCTGCAGAAACACAGTTACTTGCGCAGCAGGGGATTTATAAACTCCACAATGTCACGGAAGATTATGTAAATTCTCTTTCTCTAATTGAGAAAGAAAACAATTTACAGGAAACAAATAGATGACCGTATCCAGGACATGTGGCATTCTAGTGAGGCATTGTAGCTTCACTCATAACAAAGCTATCTGTGATCAGCAGCAGGGAATCATTCAAGAGACTCACACCTGTTAGTGATTTTTTTTTTTTAATCTTTTGAAAAATTATCAGTGTGACAAAATGATGCAGTTTCCATTTCCAAAGCTATTATCTGCACAACAGCTGTCACCAAATCACAGACTGAAACTCTGAACACACATCATGTAAAATGAGAATCTATGATTCCATGCAGAATAAAAACGTAGTAAAAATGTCAGATAACCGACCATATACAAGCCTTTCGATAGTTTTCTCATGTCAGTGGTAAAAGCTTTGGTACTTTTTGAGATCGATTTCTCATTTCCAGCTGCTCACCATTCATTTTGCAAGCTATCACTGATTTTACAAGCTGTAACTTCCAGTTAATTGATTTCAGCTTTAGAAAATAGGGCTGCGGGGTAATTTTATTACTTGTGTGTGTTTGCTCGATAAAAATATCTGTTCAGATTTTTGCCAAAAACATGTGGGCTGGGATTTGTTGGAAATCATCTAGACTCATTTTATACATTTGGTACAGCTCTTTATTTTTACAGTGTATGTTTACCTATCAGAATGTACAAAATACCTACATATATAATACATATAGTGAAAGACGATATTTGAACAATTAGGCATGAACTGTATTTGAATTGCAGTTTGCAATGGGAGGAAGTCCAGATGAAAATCAAGTTGGGTTGACACAAAAAGCCAACTGGACTTCAGCTTGTCATTTTCCCATCTGCTGTCAAGTTGCGTACAGTACTATGGCTTCAGTAAGGTAAAAATAACACCTGTTCTGTATCACATACAGTAAATGTTTGTTAAACTGGCGACATCCAACAGTTTCAGTTTTCAGCTTTTTCACTTTTCACCAGAGTTGTCCTGTAGGAGACTCTAAAAATAAGAAAAGGGATTTTCCACTATTTCTTTATATTCATTGTGTTGTGGTCAAATTGAATATTAAGTGACTATTTCTTTTCACAAATCCTGATGTTATCACATGAGATGATTGATGCTGCAAAGATGCTGCCCTGCAAAAAATGACTTGCTTTAAAGGGTTTAAAACTCACACCAAATCCAGTTGTCTTTATTATACTGATATTATCTTTATGAATATTTATGTAATGGTGTAAATGTAATAGTAATAAGTGTTGCAAGTACTTAAAGTATTCACATACATCATTGATGATGATTTATTCAAACATTTACATATATCTTTGATGTAAACAAACCTCTACAGCGTTAGAAAAATCAGTCACATGGTTATAGTTCTTCTTAATCATTATGTTTTTAGAATTCATCTCATAAGCTCTGTGTTGTGGTGGTGTCTGCTGATGGACACACACATACACACTCACACACACAGATGCACAAAGCAAACTCTGTACACACTGTGGGTCCCTGGGTGGGGTCAGGGGTCAGATGTCAGCTGACCATAAAAATCTGATGACAGGGCATTTGTTTTGAGAGGAAGCAGCAGAACTTGAGCAATTGATGTTGTCGCCTATGAAAGCAGATGTGAGCAGTTCTCAGAAGGACGGAGTCCAAGAATATGTGAACGCCTGTTGGTGTCATCTGGTGACTTTCTGATTTGTCGTCAGCTAGAAGTTCTTTCAATGAAACGCAACTGGAACTTTCTGTTTATTTTTTCTCAAAGAGGAACTAAAAGTGGCAGTGACCCTTGCTGCTACATAATTTGTCAGCAATATTAGTGCAGAAAGCAGATTTTAGATGTGGGATTAAAAAAAGGCATATAACATATGACTTCAGTGAAAACCTCATTCAATTCCCCCTTAGATGTAAATCTAATATTTTTAATCTAATATGTGTAACCTTGACCACTTACTGAAATGTTATGACTTTGGCTTCACAAATGGATGAAGGAAAACATAAAGTATAATAAATAAAATTGAATAATCTGACATGGCAGTTACAGGAACTGGACACAATCTGTATCTCAAGAGTGATATTGATTCCACTCTTCTTACTGGCAAATGGAAAGCATTAGAGTGATCCTATTTACAATCCATGATTTATATATCGAACGCCAATATTCAGCACCAAGGAGGAGTGCAGTACGTGGTGATTTTGGGTGAAACAGTAACAATATATGCTGTTTCTAACTGCTCTCCAGACTGACACATGAGTGTTATCTGATGTGACACCCCATCAGCTGTATTTGTCGGTTCAAAAACTGTAACAAATTGCTGTTACAAAACTCAATTCACCATTTTGTGGTGTGACACCACAGCGGTTACACTTTGGTTAGTTTTAGCCAGTATTGTTAAGAAATACTGTGGTCAAACTAAACACAAACTAAAACTGGAGGAGTGAACTTGTGGTGTGGAGGTCTCAGCCGAGCAACATGGTAATGCCACCACAACACCACCTGCCTGATGCAAACAGTGGGGATTTTTAATAAAACTTTAAATAAAGTTTTCTTACAGTTTTCTTGGAGCTAGGATGTATACATTTTCAATAAGATGTTTTGGCATAGTATAATTTCTTTTCTTTAAGATCCTGTACATAGCATATGAAAACCTCTGTCTAATACATGCAAAGCATCTTATCGTTAGATGCCTGAAAGTTTTTTTTATTCTTCATCTGTGACTCTTTAACAAGCTTTCTTCTTGCTTCACAATTGGAAGGTTTACATACACAATCAAATAAAAAAGTCAATCTTTCATTACATTTGAGATCCATATATTACTTATACATTCATATATTTGGAAGTAACTTTTAAAAACTGATATCCTCACATTTAACACCTAACAAATGAGATTGCTCCACCTCTTTTTTCTTTTCTTTTCTTTTTTTGATATGGAAGCTACATGTATGTATACATTAGGGATTCAGAGTTCATGGATGGGAGGAAAATGGTTCAAGGGAGACTTGAATTATGTAACAAACTAATTTTGTATAAAGTGATATTTTATGATCAAAATCAATGAAAGAAATATGTGATAGAAAAAATATGAAAAGTATAGTGTAACAGTATTGTAACTGAGCATTCTGTATAACTGTACAAACAAATAAACCAGATGATAAGACCAAACTTTAAAAGATTTTCCAAATATTTCAAATATTTTGTTGGAATACGCAAATAAAATAAAACCTCCTTACCTTCCTCTGTCCTCCCAAACCAAGAAGAGTTGAATCTCACTTAATTGTCCCTCCTGGTTCCCTTACAGTCAAGATGGCAGTGAAGATATTGTGCCTGATTTTAGTGGATCATAACATACCAAGTACTGAATTAATGTACAGATATTCTAGTTCAAGATGAAACCAAACTTTTCTATGGATGGATGTTTGAGCCATGACAAAAACTGACAAGACTTGTTTATAGCTGTCACTCCACCACCTGTCCCCTGTTCACCTGTCCCCAGCTGGACAGTTAAGATGACTGAGGAGTCAGCAGTTGATATAAAACAAGAAAATAAGACAATAAAAACTTTAAAAAGATATTTTATTGACCATAAAATATTTTCAGGGTTTTTCAAAAGATTGGAAGAATCACCTCAACCACGAGAAGTCCTTGAGTATACAGTCATAAATGTGCTCAGAAAATATTAGGTTGACGTGTCCAGTAGTGTGAAAGATTAACTGCAGACAGATATACACAGGGACACAGACACACGGCCAAACACAAATCTGGCAGAGATAATAATAACTCTCAGAATCATACTCCTTAGAAGTAGTAGAAGATTTAACAGTAGTTTAACTTCCAAGGAAAATACATTAGGAAATCACGTAATTGTAAAATAAAACATTACTGTTCTGTTTCCTGACATAAAGGTCCAGATCCTGTTTCTACACTGACGGGAATAAAAATGTTCTCAGTCTCTGTAGAAAAATAAAAATCCTTGAACCCGAAAAAGAACTTTACATCTTAACTGTAGATGTGCTGCTGACAAAATGATGGAGAGTATTAAAATGCACTTTAAGGCAGCATGTACCTATCTATTCTATGTGTACTATATGTCGTGTGTTTATGAAGCTGCAGTCGGAGCAATTCCTCCATAATCCTGAGATACTGGAAAACACATTGGTGTTTACTCAGACTGGTGTAATGTTTTCTTTCTTTACCCCTCCATCAGTGTCACCAGTGACATTGATTTCTTCCCCTCCCTTCTTCTTTCTCTTCCCTGCCTTTGCTTCCAGAGTCACTTCGTATTCCCTGTGTCTGTCAAGTGTCAGACACAGGGCCGGTCCTAGCTATGGGCAATGTGGGCGGCCGCCCAGGGCGCATTGTCCGTGGGGGGCGCACGAACGCCCGAAAAAGCAAAAAACCTCGGTAATTTTCGATACCGCTCATTAAGTCAGGGGAGCGGGCGCCCCGGGAGCGGGGTGTTGACAAGGCAGACGGGGGCGTCGGACAGACCGATGGGGGCGCACGCATCCCGGGGCGCACGGCGCATCCAGGGGCGCCCGAGAAAATGTTCGCCTCGCGGGGGGGGGGGGGGGGTTATTATGTCTTGGTGTTTGTGCAGTCAAAGCAATGTTGGCGCATTAACATTTAAAGCATATGCACGACTGGTGCATAAAGAGAATTCAGTCTTGTTTGTTGTCTGCAAAGAATATTATGTTCTCCGTCTGGGCCTCCAGATTAATATTAATTAAAATGGACTCGGACCCGTTTATTCCCATCAGGACATTTGTGGCTTGTAAAACAGTTAGACATTAACAGCATGACGTGGCAAGAGTGCTAATGCGGGATGGTACAAGGGACAGTGGCATTAAATCACAACAGAGTCAGCTTGACTTTTTCCCTGCATATACACATGGGCAAACATTTAATGGACCAAAATAACCATCATCAAGCTCCTAATGGTCATAAACGTTTTATGTGCATCACCACTTCCTCAGAGACTCTTGCATTATAACTCTGTTAGTGTCCATGCTGAAAAAGAAGTCACCCTATTTAATTAAAGTCATTCTCTCATCAATTAGACAAACATCTTCATCTACATCTCTAACAGCATTGAGGTTTACATCCACAGTGAGATTAAAAGGGAGACACAAAAAGGTAAAGAAATTTCACAGTTTAATTATCTAACCTCAATTTTTCTCAAACAACACAGCACATCTGTTGCAGGCTTCTGTGCATAAATTTACAGTTTAAGTAAATGGTGATGGTGAGGGAAAATCTATTTAGCTATTTCCTGCACTCAGCTGGTCTCCTTCAAAAAATCGAAAGGACACGAGCCACAAGTTGCATGCGGGATATATCGCTCTATAGTTTCAGTCAATGACACCACATGATACCGTCTGCAGACGCACACGTCAGATCCTATACAACTGAAACACAACCCATTTTACACATGCACAGAATGTGGTTGTGGGTTTGAGTAAAGACAGCGGTTTTTCTACCTTTCTTACCTGTTTTCTTGACCTTAAAACAGACGACAACTGACAGATATGTGATATGATCAAAAGCACCAGCATAGCTATTAAATGCACCTGGAGAGTTTTTGTCCGCTGCTTTTCCAAGGTCAGGATCGGAAATCGGTGAAGCTCAACTTTTAAGTCAATATAAACAAAAATTCCATAAGCAAAGAACAAGTGGAAAACATTGAGGTGCGATTGTTTTGTTTTTCAAATGCTTAAATAACTTTGCATCCACATATGGATGGATATAATCAGTGACACATTATTGCTTCCAAACCTTCTTGCAAATATCCCTCAGTAATTTTGTAGCAGTAAACTACTAGCACCTCCTGTGATAGAGACGAAAACTGTGACTAATAGAGACACAATCACGTGGTCTGTTCCACAGAAAAATAGTGACAGATGTATTTATCCACCCTGCCAGTTCTGATAGATGGCACCTCTGTCATGGGTGTGCAGTTAGAGGCAGATACCGTCAGTGGCCTTAAAACAAAATGTCTTGTTTTGAAGTTCTCCCCACACATTGCTCAGGGACAATAAGGGAAGAAATGTTAGCAAGCATTACTCCCACAATAGATGTGCTTGTGGGGACAGACTGTCTATCTTGTGGACAGCACAAAATAATAATTACTCGCCGTCTGGTTGGGAACATTTGTCTCACAAATGTTTCACGATGTACACGGACAACATCTGTCTGCGCGTCATTAGAAACCTGACAAAGACAAACAAAGGGATCTAACCATGAAATACATACATGTAAATTCATATAAATGTAAAACCCGTTAAACTCTTCCACTCTGCCTCTGTTTCTCTGTCTGTCTTTTCTAACTGCAGCCTCCAGTCTCCTTCTCCGCGGATGCCGTGACATGATTACCTACTTGTTGTGGGAAGCCAGTAACACACTCCATGCCAATTTTTGACTACAGAGAACAACATATGGCATCTTGTCAAATTTAGTAACTGCATCTACCAATAAATAATACCCTCCCCAATATAAGTCTGGTGACATTAATGATTTTTAGTATTACATTAAATATGCATTTTGGGTAGTTTGTAGTAGTAGTTAAGTAGTAATATAAATCACTGTTTTAGTTTGCATTTTTTTACTTAGTACATAATTTCTATGCAACAAACATAATTAGATGATAATTTATATATTCATCAATTTTCTGCAGCTTATCTTGTTGCAAGGGGCTGCAGCCTATCCCAACTGGCTTTGAGTGAGAGGCAGGGTACACCCTGAAACCGCCAGTTCATCACATCTATGGATATTTTTTGGACTCCAATTACCTTGCATGTCTTTGGACTGCAGGGGAACTCACACAGACACAGTAACACGCAAAGACAGTGGTGAGCTCTTCCAAAGGCTTATGGAGGCAGAGGAAACCAACTGACTGAATGTTGGCTGGAGCACTTTACTGGACAGTCCCCTGCCCTTGATAATATTTTTCAAGGTGACTGGCATCAGTACCCGACAACCTTTACTAGTGAATTGAACGCTGGAAGTCAAGTGCATGTCACTGCGAGCCTCGCTGGACTCGAACTGGCGATCAGCGAACTCTAGCGCTGGCGCATGCGTAGATTGAATTTTTTTTAACGTTGCTGGACATCACTAAGCGCATACGACAAATCAAATCAAATCAAATCAGGTTTATTTGTATAGCCCTTTACAATAGCCGGATGGTACCCAAAGTGCTTTACAACAAAGCCATAGAAACAAAAACATAACAGGTACAAAGAAGATAATACAGTCAAATGAAAATACAATTAAAATACAAAAAAAAACATGTGTACCTACAGTAGTCAGAATAAAACGCTAATCAATAAAAAGTGGTGTCTTAAGTTTTGATTTAAAAAGGCAGGTACGACGGGTACTATGGCAGACGTTGCCCGATCAGAAACTGGGATGTTTCTCTGTGAATTTTGTTCTTTTTTGAATTTTGTTTTCATCAAACTCACAAAGGCCCTGTTTATTCAGCACAACCCCGTTGCCGTGGAACCCGAGAGCGAAAATCACCGTTTACCATGTTAAAAGTTTGGTTCAGATTAAAAAAATAACAAATTGCCCCAACACGGTCCTGAAAAAAAACAAACTCTGAGCTGCTTTTTTAGGAGACACTTAAAGTTGAAGAGGAAACCCAGAGACAGACATGACTGACACCGAGGGAGTCCAAGACAGGTAGGTGATAAATCAGGAGCTAAAGTTCCGTTTTTAGTAGTTAACCTGAAGCGAACGAGACAAAACGACTAAATGATTTTAATCTCCTCTTCGATGCTAAGACTTTTGTAGGATGTTTTATTTCAGGGCCAATTTCTACACTTTATTGTTGATACTATCGATCTATTATCTATCTATCTATCTATCTATCTATCTGAGAGAGAGAGACAGAGAGAAAATAAAATCATGCAACTATGTTGTTTATATGTGGAATCTGACAGTAAATTCAAATAAAATAAAAATTAAAATAAATATAAATAAATAAATAAAATAAAGCCATGTATATTTTTATTTATTTTTTATAACTTTTATTTATCAATGAAAAACAAATACGTGTGCACTGACGGTGCATAAAAGAATACAGTTCCTTTTCAACATTTTAGCTCATGTTATTTTAGACACCAGTGTACAGTATATGCTCATAAATGGATATGCTATATGGTGACTAGGAAATTATATAGAGGTTTCATCAGTTCTGCAGGGAAGGAATATACATTTCTGCTGTCAGCGTGCCACTGCACGCTCCCTCAAAACTTGCGACATCTGTGGCATTGGCTGTTGATAAACTGAACGTTTCAGGGTGGCCTTTTATTGTGCGAGCCGGTCCAATCAGCACCTTGATATGCCCACACCTGTGGGTGGGATGGATTATCTCAAGTGCTCACTACACAGATTTACACAGATTTGTGAACAATATTTTGAGAGAAATCATTATTTTTGTGTGTATATAGAAAATGTTTTAGAGCTTTGAGTTAATCTCATGAAAAATGGGAGCAAAAAAAAAAAGTTGTTGCGTTTATAATTTTTGTTTCAAGTGTATAACAGGTATTGTTTTTTAAAATCATAAAGACCAATCTGTAATTGCAATGTGTTTTTACCTGTCATTGTGCTTTAAGAACATCTCTCTTTATTTTTTTAAGAAAAGACACAGCTGAACCTGCTCTTGAAGAACACAGTCCAAAGAAAATATACTAAGGAGCCTTCTCTTCAAGAACACGTTGCAGGAATATGCACAACTGTGACATGACTTACACTGAAGAAATCCAATGAGGTAATAAATCAAGAGTAAAAGTTGTGGAGTTTTGGAGGAGTTTGAATAATTTCCATTTGCTGGTAGTAACTTAATGTTTGGATGCAGTATACATTTTGGATTGAATAATGTATTGTACAAGATTAGCTTTATAAAAATGAGAAATAGTTAAAATGGAAAACTTCAGCGGAAACAGCTTCTGAATCCACCTATCAGAACCTCACCCTCTGGGTACTGAGAACAAACAACTGAAGATGGCACGAACTACAACACTGATATCAGCATGTGGTAGATGTGGACTGCATAAAAAGATTGCCATATGGTGACTTATTAACTATGGTTGGGACATGTCCTTCTGGCTCTTAGAGGTTCCATCCGTTCTGCAGGATAAGTTGTCCCGTAGCTTGCCCCAGTGGCTGCAGGAGACTAGCAGATTACAACTATTTGATAATGATGAAAAATATCATATGTACAAGTTTGCCTTGAAAACATAAAGGTCAGTCTGCAATGTAATGTGTTTTTTTCCTGTCATTGTGCTATAAGACTCACTTGATCGTCTTTCGTCTTTTGTTGGGCAGTTTCCCACTTGAAAAATCCTGATGAGGACTCAGAAAACATCACAGACACAGAAGTTTGTAATAAACAGGCATAGAAGATGACGCTATAACGGGCACAGAAGGGACATTTAACATCTTGATAAAAAGACTGCAATCCATTGGCAAGCATTTAATCGGGATTTTGATAGTGCTCTTTGTTGTGGCGTGACCAGTGCACTCTTCAATAAAAGCAATTTCTGATTGAAAATTACAAGATAGTCTAGAGGAACAATGAATGAGAATACGTTTAAAATGAATACATTCAGCTGAGAACAGCTTCTGAATTCCACCTATCAGAACCTCACCTTCTGGTACTGAGAACAACAACTGAAGCTGCACTTAACTGCAACACTGGATAACTTCACCTTGTTGTCTGCTATCGCGAAACCCTGAAACATCACATACACTGACCGCTCTTGAAACAAACATCACAAGAAAATACACAACTGAACCTGCTCTTGACAAAACATCACAAGAAAATACACAACTGAACCTGACTTGGAGAACGCGATTCAAGAAAAGAACAACTGGATGTGGAGAACCAAAAGCTTAACATGTTTCTAAATTCAACTCTGGAAAACTTTAACCTCATAGAGAAGAGAAGAAACAACTTAACCTCCACTTACGAATCACTGAAGATCATCACCCCTCCAAGGCGCAGAAAGTAAACAGTTGCACCAGCTGTTATTGAATGAACAGCTAAACTCCATGCAGCTGAAAGCAGCTAATGAACACCAGCTTTCAATCCTGTTCTCGACCAAAGGGGCTTCATTTGGAGATTCTGCAACAGAGACACCCTGCAGTGTTCACACTGCCCGCCTGGCTGGACGGACACGCTTCACGCTGCTTCATCCTGTCCACGAACCAAAGAAGTGGGAAAATGCTCGCATAGAGTTCTTGACTATGGGGGTGACCTGGCTATGGTTTGGAATAAAGAAGACCAGCATTGTTGACCAACATGACTTTTCAGTATGTACAGCAGAACCTAGTGAAGATTTCATTCAGCAGGATTGGATTGCAAGATATGGTCCAGGAGGGCACCTTCTACTGGGTCAATGGCGACACGAGTGGAATGTCATTTATTGGATGGATCAGGAGCCAAATAACGCTATGGCCAACTGGGACTTGAAAGGACAGGACTGTGTTGCCATTGTTCCACCAACATGCATTGGAGCGGAAGACTGGTTGAACTCCTGGGATGACAGTATTTGTGATGACGGACGGCACTACATTTGTGAGACCACAGTCCATTTTGGGCTGACTGATGTAACACCCTGTTACACTGACAAGTGTGTATATATGTATATATTTATGATGTCTGGTTGTGTTACAACAATGCATAAAGTACAAGATATATGACTATTTAAATCATTACATTACAATATATTTAATGGCATCTTCACCACTGTTGGTGTTATAGACATAATTTAACTAAGATTTAAGGGTGGGGGATGAACAGCAATCATAATTGCATCACTTTAGGCAGGCATATAATAAACATTTGTATTCTGTACATAACCACTGTTGTGTGTTTTTGCTGTGTTCTCTGGTGCCTGTGCTGTTGATGCTAGCCTTCTGTAATTGCAACCCATTTCTATAGGGAACTCTGCGCAAACATGGGACTATTTTCTAACATGGGGGATCTAAATATTGTAGATACTGTAGGCCTTGACCCCTATCCATGACAAAAATTCACTGCTTATGCACAGCATGTTTTCTGTCTGAACAGTCTGTGTAGCTTGCATAAATACTCAATAAAAGTACTCATAATACACCATATTATATAAGTGATATTACATTATTATGTTTTACTGTATCTTAATTTACATATGTTTTATATGTAAAATCTGTACTGTTTAATATGGAGTTGTTGTGGAGAGGTATTAAGTAATATAAAGTAGAAATACTACAGTACTAATACCTCAAATGTATTCTTAGTTAATTGTTAATTGTTCATAAGTGTGTCTCTGATGTGCACATCACTCTGATGACTACTTGTTTTCACATTATTAACAGTTTCCCAGCATCACCTCTAAGGAACAATAGCTGTAGAAACATGCGTAGGACAGCTATGAAAGTTGGCGTGGGGCACGCACGTTTCTAGGATCATTTCACGTTTGATACATCTGAACGTGAGCGTGGAAAAGGACCTACGCCACTTTTTTGTGCGTACGCAAGCTTTGTACATGAGGCCCCAGGTGAGAGGAAGAACCAGAGGCCACGCCCAGCAAAACACACGCGCGGGCAAGGGGAGGGGACATTTACACATAACACTTAACCTGTAACTGTGCTGCTGTAACATGTATTTCCTCAAAGTCTTATATAATCTATTATTTCTTACTTATTTATCCAGTATTATGTCATTGCTTTACTTTTCATGAAACAGGATTTCTTGTGCATCTCTTTTAAAAGTTTTTAAAAAGTCTAGTAATGACATCTCCATAGTACAATACATGAAAATAGGACAAAAGGTCGATTATACGTACAGAAAAGCTGCCAGTAAAAAAAAAAGAGTGCAGACATAATTGAAATCATAAAAAGGTCAGCAGAACAATGAAGAACCTCTGCTCGTACATAATAATATTCCGTTACATTTTCACTAACCCCGTCTTTAATAAGCCTTTCCTCTTTACATGCTTGGACGGAGATTGGCCGCAGATCATTTTTTTCAACTTTATTATGTTACAATTATCTGTATTTTTAGCTTTTGAGTCGTCAGTCTGAATACGCTATAAATAATTATCCAAATTTTCAGTGAAGCTTATCAAATTAGCAAATTACCATTTGTCTCTGTTCTACAATTCAGATCAGAGTTCAAGTCACGTACTGTAACACTGCAACCTGGTTTGTTTGACTGGGCAAAAAAAAAAAAAAAAGTATTGATGACTGTCCTTTCTTCATTGCACTGTATTAAACTTAAAATCATATTTTGTGATAACCTTAACCGTAAACATATTTTACTTCCACCTGTGCCAAATCAAAGCATCAACTGTTCCATGACATAACACATCAAAGTTACAGGCCACAGGGACCCGAAGTCAGGTTAAATTCAGGTTCAGGTTATTTAAGTAATCCCTTAACATGTCAGGATGGTTTGACATACTCAAAAGTCAAACCATCGTCGTAAAAAAAGGCCATTTCTCCCCGAGGACAAAGGTTTGTCTGTGACATTTCTGAGCTTCAGAAGTAAATCCAACTATGGAACTCCTTTTATGCGGTTTTCTTGTTGTGTGACTTGATAATTATTAGTTGTAAATAAAAGACTGAGAATTGTTTTATAAGTCGAAACGCATTGATTTCTACCAAGGTTAATAAGGGCTATTTAACTATTTATGGTTTTAGATTATTTTCCCTCAGGAAAATCCTAAGGGACATCTTATCTCAATTTGACATTTATTTCTCACTTTCAACCAATACAGCAATCCTTCTCAGCTTTGAGAAACATTTTTTGGCTTTTGGCTTTATTTTGAACTGTTTTTTTGAAAGTTGGAACTTTGTGATCTCCATTTTCACCTTTCAATCATAATACGATAGATAAAAGATGTAAAGTTAACAGAGACATCAATATGTGTTTAGTTGTAGTTCAAGCTTAGCTTTTCTTGGTTTGACAATAAAGCAGGCTGAGCACTGAATAAAATTAAGCCCATTTATCTCCTACAGAGACAGTGAGCCACTGGAGGCTGTAAATTGGTGCCTCTCTTTGTCACCGTATTCAAAAACAGACAGAATGGGTTGTAACACATTAGCTTGTTTAAAAAAAAAATCTGTTAATTGCACTCACTGGTATAAGTTAAGTAATAGCAAAATAAAAGCACCCGCCCATTTCTTTCTGTGCCATTGTTAAAACACTGACGATACAGAAGGAATTATCTGCTAAATCCTTCTTAAAAGCATCAATTCATTGAGAGTGTTGAGGTGTCTCTTAAGTGTAGCTTAAGGTACTGATTTGGTTGATTGGCTGATTGAAAGAGACAGACATAAGACATACAGAGACAAATTACCTGGTTGTAATTGCAACATCTTGAGTCATCTGTAATCCTCCTTTGGCTGGTTCTCTGTCTATGTGACAGTTGTCTAAAGAACAACACAGACTAAAATCATTCATTCCATACATGTGTGTTTTCTGCCTCATCAAACTTCCCTGTACCGTGTATGTGGATGTTTCTGTGTTGAGATTTCAGCAATTAACTTTGCTGAGCATAATGTTACAATAACCAATATGAATGATGGCAGAAACAATGAAAAATAAGAAAACAATGTAGTAAATTGGAATCATCATTTAATATATTCACTGCTGAGTGAAAAAAATCATCCTGTTTCCATTACATATCTGATTCTTTTTTGTCAAATTTTAAATTAGTTGTCTCGTTTTATGCTTTTTTTTTCTTTTATTCTCTTTTATTTTGATTGGATTTTTCTTTTTGCATGAATTTCTTTAACATACTTTGAGATGCCTCTGTGGAGATTACTTTTAACAGTGCATTTCAGATCAATGTTGTTATCAATAATGCAATAATGCAATACTTCAGAGAATGTAAACAATGACAAACACTGATCACATTTCGTCTTTCCTTCTGGAAAGATCGGAAGTAATTAATGACATTGAATAAAACACAATAGAATCAATCAGTGGAGGGTGCTTCAACAAAATAAAACTCTCGCCTCAGTTCAATGGGCTGCCACACATGTGAATACAAATTTGTGATTACAAGCAAGAGATAACAATCGTGATTACAAACAACAGCCCATCAGGCAAAGGGACAGGAGTGTCTTTAAAGACATCACCAATCAATGGGTAACAAACTCAAGAGTTTAGCGAGCCACCTCGATGCTGATGCAACATCAGGACGGACTAATCGATGGAAAACTGCCTCCTGAGTCCAGAGAGATTACCAACATTTTACCTCAGCATCAAGGAACAAACAGTATATATTTAGAAACAGATAAAAGACATCAACAATTAATGAAAATAATCCCTCTCATTAATATGTCTAGCTTTTACTGTTGTAAATACAACTTGGGTTCAATAAAGGTGGAAGAGCTTCAGTGTGACCTCATGGTTAATAAAGGTGAAATAACAAACCCCAGCACAAGATCTCGAAAACAAGGCTCTAAGTTCTGATCAATCTTATGTGTGTTAAGATAACATGAAGCGATGTAGAGAGTTCAGAGGAGAGAGTGGGAAGCAAAGATTGGAAAGCTTCAAGAAATGGAGTGTGGGAGGTTGTCATAGAAGAGAAAGTGGGAGATACAGGAGAGTCCCCAAAAACTACCCTAATGCACCCTTCCTCCTCCTCCACCTCCTCCTCCTTCTCCTCTGTATGGCAGAGCAGAATGTAGGTCTGCGCTTGCCTACAGCCATCAGCAACAATCAGTTCTGCCCCAGTTACTGACGCATCTCACAGACTAAACACACGCACAGACACACACATACACACACACACGTACGTCACAACATGCAGAAATGCGCACACACGCATAAACTGTCACACTTGTGTCATATGTTTGCAGGAACACACACAAACCGAACTGTCCCAGAAGAGCACACACACACACACACACACCGGCATACAGAGACATGATCTGCAACACGGCTGCACAGATGTGTGCAAACATTTGAAGATGATCATGTGTTCACATTTCAACAGAGAGAGGAGTGGAGGATAAGCAAGTTTGATATTTCTAATTTAAATATTGTCAATATTGTGCGTATTTCTCTGATGGGCGTACACACACACACACACACACACACCAGTCTGGTCAAGCTCAGTGGCACAGCTGCAGATCATTGTCCTACCAGCTGGACTGAGCCCTGCTGAAGTTTTGAAACACATTGAAGTTACTGTTTTAAATGTTTTAAAATGAGTGAATGAAAAAAAAAACTGATTCACATGAAAATATTTTTAGATCACAGCAGTGACAGCCAACACGTGTGCCTTTCAAGTGAGTGTCTTTAAATTGTATAATTCCAAAGATGTACATGAAAACCGTACACATATTTAAGTAATTTTTCAGTCTGTTTTTAGTTCTGACAGAGGATTATGCACACTGACTGATACAACATTTTTAGAAAGAGCTGATATGTAGGAAAACCAGCCTAACCTTTGTGTCAGTGCAATTAAACCACAGCAATCCTGTGTTCCATTGTGAAAGAGTTGACCCGGATGATTCAAACCACAAATAGACCCACAGCACCTGATGAAATTTTGCTTCCTTTTTTTATTTTCAACGTGTTTATATGTAACCCTTGTGGGATGTCTTCCTTCTAAAATGAAACCTTCAGGAACTGGCCTGGCTTGTGGTATCAGCAGGTTTATTCACATCTGCATCTGCATAGGTAACAAGAAAGTATAAAAGGAGGTAGATCTCATCTCGTGGGCAACAGCGCCTCTGTCTCCTCATAAGTCCTTCATCGCTTTTTTAGGACTACTTAATACATGTCATACACTCAGTAAAATACAATAAAGAAATAGTGATCGTATAGTGGATTACATTCGGGCAATCAATAAAACATTACGACATTGCATGCAATATGCAAATATACTCTGGACTGTTACCTATTTTACATAGTTAGAAATAACACATACAGTACAAAACACTTTGACGAACAACCAGCAACATCACTCGGTCAACTCATTTACATATTTCAAGATCGCATCATAGGACAACGTACTGTACATACCTGCATACATAACAAGAAAGTATAAAAGGAGGTAGATCTCATCTCGTGGGCAACAGCGCCTCTGTCTGGAGAGACGACAACACGACACGACACGATGTTAACAGCTGCTAGCTATACATAATATTACTCGACAAAACACATGAAAAACATATAGTCAACTTAATGAAAACATGGCGAAAATGTTCTGAACCACACACTACTTAGCCAAGTGAAGCCAGCTGAACTTATATAAAGTTATAACGTAATTTAACATTGTTTTGCCCACGGACATCTACAGACACGTTTACCTCCTCATAAGTCCTTCATCGCTTTGAGGACTACCCACAATCCCTTGCTTTTAGCATTCATGCAGGCGAACCTTTTCAACAGCAGGTGGCGTAGTTGTCCCATTTAGCTGGATTTAACTCAGACCTATTTAACTATGTTACATTCACCCCCCTTAAATCCTGCTAAATTGGGGTACAATACACAATAAAACAAAACAAACAAATCACAAAACTTCAGTTGTGTAGTGAGTAGAGCATAACTCAGTTCAAGTCAGTTAGAAACTTTCCACTAGGGAATGAGTCAACAAGGGGTCGGCCAATCCCCTTACTAACAAAGACACAAAAGATGCCATGTACACCTCTTATATTGTAAACATTGCTCCATAACAGAAATAACTCTGACATACCTCAGCTAAGTACTAGTGCAAAAAAAAACACAAAATAGCTCCATAACAGATAGCACTCTATCCAGAAAACATGTTCCTCACAAAAGAAAACAAAGAATCAACTGTTGACACAGAGTCATCGACAACTTGTTCATTCATTTCACAAATGAGTCGAGCTGGGGGTCTAACAGGTCTACCCAACCTAGTGCAAACTAGAGGTGGCTGTGCACAAACTACCTGGTCTAGTGTGAGTGCATCTGGCTGTGTGTCAGTGGTATGTTCTGAAACGTGTTGAGCCTTATCTGCTAGGGGCAGGGAGAGTGCATTCTGGAGCTCAGCACATGGGACTACAACTGCTTCAGTCTCTGAGGGCGGGGCGCTTCCAGCCACAACATGAGAACAGTCAGGTTGGCTGGCTGTAGTGTTCCCAACACTTGCATCATCCATTTGTAGGAGCCAGTTAATTGTCCTTGTCTCACTGTTCTGTATGTCAGCAGGAACCACTGGGTCACATTGTAAACTTCCAGCAATTGAAAAGCTGCTTGACTCCAAGATTGCTTCATCTTCCAGTGGAAGAAAACTCACAGGTAACAGGAGGTTTCTGTGGACAACCTTTTCCCGTGATGTCACAGGGTCTCTGATGCAGTACACATTGATTCCAGGTTTCACAGATGTCACTTCATAAACTATAGAATCCCAGTTGTCTGCAATTTTTCTCTTCCCTTTTACACCACGATTTGCAAGCAAGACTCTGTCACCAACAGCAAGGGGTGATCCTTTGGCTTTGCGATCGTAGTTCTTTGCCTGGCGCGCCTGTTCAGTGCGACTGTTCCACCGGGCGATGCATGCAGCTTCCGACAGGTCATGCTTCAGACGAGAGACAAACTCATGGTGGTCAACCACAGCATCCCTGGGAAGGACATGCTGGAATACAACATCAACAGGTAGACGTGGAATCCTTCCAAACATAAGAAAGAACGGTGCAAAACCTGTTGTCTCATGCGCAGTACAGTTGTAACAGAATGTCAGCATTCGAAGCATTTGTGGCCAACTGGCTTTGGAATGGGGAGGTAGGGCCCTTATCATGTTCCCGAGAGTCCTGTTGTATCGCTCAACGACTCCATTCCCCATTGGGTGGTACGGGGTGGTATGCGATTTCTGGATGCCAGCCATCTCCAGGAGCTCTTTAATGAGTTGACTCTCGAAATTCGCTCCCTGATCCGAATGGATGCGTTTAGGGAAGCCGTATATGCAGAAAAAGTCATCCCAGAGACGACGGGCAACCTGCTTTGCCGACTGATTTTTACATGGAAAAGCATGTGACATTTTGGAAAAGTGATCTGTGACAACTAAGACATCAACACACTTCTTGTCAGTCTGTTCGGCAGTCCAAAAGTCAATACATACTAGTTCCATAGGTTCAGTAGTGCAGATGCTTTCAAGGGGAGCACGATCATTAGGCTCTGGGGTCTTTCCAACCACACAGCGGAAGCAGTTTTTCACATGGTTGATTATGTCACGTTCCATCCCTATCCAAAAAAATCTCTGCCTAGCAAGGGAGAGCGTGCGAGCCTGCCCCTGATGGCCAGCTGAGTCGTGGAGACCATGGAGGACTTGGGCTTTCAAAGAGTCTGGAACAACAAACTGGTAAATTGTCCTGTTCATGTGTCTGTCTTTCTTTACTTTGTACAACAGGCCATCCTTGATAGAGAGCTTGGGCCAGTGTCTCAGCAGTTTCATTACACCACAAGACTCACCAGCACGTTCACGCCTAGTGGGCCTCCTATGACGCTAAACATAAAAGGAGATTCTGCCCAAGACTCCATCTTGCTCCTGTAAATTATCCAGCTCACTTTTTGGTAAGGAGCAGGGCTGTTCGTCACTGACAAGCTGAGGAATAGCAGGACCTGTCCCTCTCATCTGGCTGACACCACCAGAGTCATGTGCATCCAACACGGCTGAGACATCCTGCGAAGAGAGGGACCCTTGAGGTGAAGGCGGAGTGTCAACAGCCTCCTCCTCGGACTGATCAACAACCAACTGACAGTTAGTAGTACATCGAAATGCATCTTGTACTGTCCTATCCATCATCCCATTTACTTGGTCCAACAATGAGGCATAAGGCTCAGTTACAAGACGGTGGGCTATGCATGACTGGACAAATGGCTCTCTACTCAGTACATCAGCAACCACATTCTTTGTGCCAGGGACGTAGTTTAGATCGAAACTGTATACTGCGAGCTTTGAAACCCATCTCTGTTCGCATGCGTCCAGCCTAGGTTTAGTCAAGATGTATGTCAACGGATTATTATCCGTCCAGACTGTGAAAGACCGCCCTTTGAGCCAATGGCTGAACTTATCACAGACCGCCCATTTAAGAGCAAGAAACTCCAGCCGATGTGCTGGATAATTCAGCTGGGAGCGTGACAGGGTCTTGCTGGCGAATGCCACTGGTCTGGCAAACTGTCCATCAGGGGGCAACTGTGAGAGAACAGCTCCCAAGCCATCAAAGGAGGCATCTACTGCGAGGATGAATGTTGCATTAAAATCTGGATGGGCTAAAGTGACACTATGCACAAGCTCATGTTTCAGAGTCCTGAATGCTTCTCCGCATTCATCAGTCCAGTCAGTAGGAGACAGCCTCACACAACCTTTTTTGAATTTTGGTTTATGGCCTCTTCCCCTTTTTGGTAGTGTGGGCGGTTCAGCCACGAGATTGAACAGTGGCTTAGCTTTGGCTGAACATGCCTCAATGAAGTGATGGTAGTACAGAACCATTCCTAAGAAAGATCTGATTTTCTTAGCACATGGTGTTTTCCCATCAGGCTCCATCAGGTCAGCTTCCTGCACATCACTGATAGCCTGCACTTTGCTTGGATCTGTCTTAACACCATCTTCACATATGATGTGTCCCAGAAACTTGACAGACCGGCGGAGAAAGTGGCATTTCTTGGGAGAAAGCTTCAGGTTGTTGGCAGCGAGACGTGAGAAGACCATTTGTAGACGCTCAAGTGCAATCTGTTCTGATGGTGCAAAAACCATAAGGTCATCTAGGTAACATAACAGGCTTGTGAAGTTCTTATCGCCGAAGATGGACATCATCATGCGCATAAAAGTGGCAGGACTGTTGGTCAGGCCCTGGGGCATTCTGTTATATTCATGGAGACCGAATGGAGAGGAGAACGCTGTGTACTTTTTGTCATCCTCGTGTAGTCTGACATTGTAGAATCCCAATGTGAGGTCCATTGTGGAGAAGAACACGTTACCACCGAGTGCAGCGAGGGCATCTGTCTGATGAGGTAACGGGTGTGCATCTTTCACCGTTCTTGCGTTCAACCACCTGAAGTCATTGCAGAGGCGAAGATCACCATTTGGCTTGACAACCAAGACAAGGGGAGATGCATACTCTCTCTGAGATTTGCGAATTATCCCCAATTCCTCCATCTCAGTCAGAGCAGTCCGAAGCTTGTCATAATGGCACGGTGGGACCCGTCTGTATGGAAGTCTGAAGGGCTTGTCGTCCACCAAGCGAATTCTGTGGACAAAATCTGTTGCCTCGCCACAATCCATTTTATGTCTTGAAAAGATGGACTCATACTGCTCAATAATCTGCAGCAGTTTATCCTTCCACTCAAGGGAGACTTCACAGGAGGAGAGGTCCAAATCCTGCAAGCCCATGTCACTCAAGATGCGTGTTATCTCCTCCTCTGATCTCAGTGCAGGTGATGAGCCCTGCGTGTACTGTGTACTGGATTGAACACGGTCTGGTTCAGGTAAGTCCTGCACAGAAAGACAGGGGGACACATCTGCAACCTTAGCATTCCTCTTAAGGGTGAGCGGCTTCTCTGTGGGATTTACTATTTTGACAGGAACCCAGCCATCTCCCCATAAGGAAGTGACAACTCTCCCCACCAGAATTTGAGCAGGTCTGGTCTTGCATTGGGTGGGTTCGATGATGACTGTACTCCCCACTGCAGAAACATCCAATGTAGGCAGTTTTGCCCACACCAAATGTTCAGACATTGGCTGCAGAGTGACACTTCTTTTGAGAGTGCTGCCTTCTGACTTGGACAGCAAAGAGACGAGATGGGGCAGTTCATCATTCTGTGCGGACTGTTTAGTGGAGAGGTGGTGTTTTCTTCGGTAACAGTCTTTTTCATTTGTGAAATTAGCCATTTGATGGCACTGCTGCCGAGGATCATTTCATCAGTTTGGCCTGGCACAACTAGAACAGGAATTACAACCTTATAGCCATAAACAGATGTAGTGAGATCATACATGGCAGAAGGTGTGACAAGGTGACCACCACAACCAACAATGACAAAGTCCGCAGCCGATTTTTTCTCAATGTCTGGGGTTGACTGTGAAAGTTTTGCATCAACTGTTTCACTTATTGTGCATGCCATAGATCCACTGTCCACTAGTGCATTGAAAACATGTCCATTATCAACAGTCACATTTGTGTAGAATAGGCTATCAGTCTTTGAGAGTTTCTGTAGGTTTTGCAGGATCAGTGTTTTCTGTAGTGGCACAACGCTGCTACAGGCGTGATACAATGACTCATAATCATCAATGTCTGTCAAATCCAGAGTGGGAGGTTCACTCACTTGATCTGCGCTGCCCTCCCCTTCGCGCAGACCATTCAGTTTCCCTGCTGGCCAGAAAAACCAGGACGTCTTCCCTCTGGGCAGTTGCGTCTTGAATGGCCAGGTAAGTGACACACGAAACACAGCCTGTTCTCTTGACAGTGTGTGAGGGCAGAATGAGAGCTGTCTTTACATACTGAACATGGCATGTCATTTAACCCCTCAATTTTCGGAAGTCTGTCGTGACGCGGCTTTCTGTTGGCCTGAGCATGTCCTGAGCCTTGAAGCAACACCTTCTCAAGCATCCCTATTAACCTCTCTAGAGCAGAGGTGTCTTGGCTCACATTTGTTGTCTGGTCTGGGACATCTGAAACTAGAGTAGCATTTGGGCCAATCTCAACTTTATTTATGTTGATTCTGCTATTTCTCTCTGCAAAAGACTTGAGTCCCTTCTCTAGATGGTATTCATCTAACACTTCCTGAACCTCACGAGCCGACCATTTATCAATTGTCTTGGACCTAAAGGTAAGAGCTAAATCTCTATTGGGGCACTGCCTGATGAACATGCGTGTGACCTCAATAGTGGGGTTGTCAAACATCTTGCCCTGCTCTTTGAGACAATCTGCAGCAACATCGGCAGCTCTGTTCAGTTTGAGCCAATATTCATATGGATCCTCTTGTTCTTTTGGCAAGGTGGAATAAAAATCAGCAAGGGGCACAGAGGAGCTATGGCTAGAACTGAAATGTTTGCGCAGGAGTCCATAGATGGCCTGAGGGTTAGACTGGACATCAATCTCACCGTTTCTTATTCCAAATCTCACCACATCTTTTGCTCTGCCTCTCAGATGCATGAGAATCTCCTCAGCTTGATTGTCCAGTTGAATGCCACTTTTTCTGATGTAGTTCTTCATCAAGTCCTCCCATTCATCAACAGACAGTGTCTCTGAGTTCTCCCCTCGGAACACAGGTGGGTCTTTAACTGCTCTCTGAGTGACCAGCTGGACTTGGGAGAGGTCTAGTGTGTGGCTAGGGGATGGCTCCTTTTTATTACACGTGTCTTCATGACTTACATGCACAGCAGCTATGGGGTTTGATGCGTTGAGGTGTGACATAATACTATCAGCTAGCTGCTGTCCTATCTGCTGCACAATAGAGCTCATTTGGTCAACTAACTTCACATCTACAGGAGGTGGGTTTGGGTCTGGCGTGCTAGTAGACTGAGGTGGATGCGACTCAACTATAGGTTGGCTTTGGGGCACCACTACATCCTTACACCTTAAGGGGCTATGCACAGTGTCATTACCATAAGTTGTGTCATCATGGTTACCTAGGGAAAATGGGACAGGTGTGCTATGCATCCCTCTACCCCTACCAACACCAAAAGGCGTCATATCAGAGGCCCCAAATCTGCTGAAACTCATACTTGCTAGCAAAATTCCCCCTTTAAATGAAATGACAGTTCCAATGGAATATACAAGCAGTGAAACAAATAGTCCTTATAGTCCAATATATAGAAAAAAAAGATATGCAGTTCCAAAATGATGCAGTGAAGACATCCGCCCGGTCCGGCGTGGTCATGGACGAGTCACGGCACCAATGTAACCCTTGTGGGATGTCTTCCTTCTAAAATGAAACCTTCAGGAACTGGCCTGGCTTGTGGTATCAGCAGGTTTATTCACATCTGCATCTGCATACATAACAAGAAAGTATAAAAGGAGGTAGATCTCATCTCGTGGGCAACAGCGCCTCTGTCTCCTCATAAGTCCTTCATCGCTTTTTTAGGACTACTTAATACATGTCATACACTCAGTAAAATACAATAAAGAAATAGTGATCGTATAGTGGATTACATTCGGGCAATCAATAAAACATTACGACATTGCATGCAATATGCAAATATACTCTGGACTGTTACCTATTTTACATAGTTAGAAATAACACATACAGTACAAAACACTTTGGCGAACAACCAGCAACATCACTCGGTCAACTCATTTACATATTTCAAGATCGCATCATAGGACAACGTACTGTACATACCTGCATACATAACAAGAAAGTATAAAAGGAGGTAGATCTCATCTCGTGGGCAACAGCGCCTCTGTCTGGAGAGACGACAACACGACACGACACGATGTTAACAGCTGCTAGCTATACATAATATTACTCGACAAAACACATGAAAAACATATAGTCAACTTAATGAAAACATGGCGAAAATGTTCTGAACCACACACTACTTAGCCAAGTGAAGCCAGCTGAACTTATATAAAGTTATAACGTAATTTAACATTGTTTTGCCCACGGACATCTACAGACACGTTTACCTCCTCATAAGTCCTTCATCGCTTTGAGGACTACCCACAATCCCTTGCTTTTAGCATTCATGCAGGCGAACCTTTTCAACAGCAGGTGGCGTAGTTGTCCCATTTAGCTGGATTTAACTCAGACCTATTTAACTATGTTACATATATACATTCTGTATATTGGACATTTTTGTCATAAACCAGTGTGAGTGAATAAAACAGCATTAAAATGCAATAAAGAACATGACTGTAGCGAAAAACCTGTGAAAAACCTCCATGCTATAAAGTAAAGCCAATGCAGAAGTGCCAAAAACTGCAGTTCCTCAAACGGCCACTTGAGGCTGGCTACAAAACGAGTCAAACTCCATGAGCAGAAATAAACATGTTTACAGCCTGGTACAGAAATTGCTTTGGTTTAACTAATTTACCCTTTTCCGAGTTTTACAACTGTACTGAGGCTTTTTTTTTTTTTTAAAGAATTCACCCGTCCAAATTATATTAAGGCTTAAAGTTTTGCATACAGGTGGTTTGTTTGAGCAGCCAGCCATCATTCAGCCCGCCTCAGGTCAGTCCACATCCGGTTTTGGAACAATAAGGAGGCGGTGGAGGAAGGACTGTCAAGATGCTGACGGTCAGAGCAGAGTAACAGCTCTTTAGAAACCTGTGGTTGATGTCACGGATACTTCAGCCATGTTTTATACTATCTATGGATTGTATTTGTCACAGTCTGCTCCTCTCTCACCTGCCTCTCAGTACTTTTCCAGCCACACCTCCCTCATCAGACCAACTCCCCTCACCTGCTTGACTCACCTGCTTCCCATCACAAAACAAGCCAGTATTTAAGCCCTCTCTGCTCACTCACTATCTGCTAGATTGTTCTACATGTTCACACTAGACTCTCCAGCAGTTTTCTCTGGCCTGAGCGCTCGTTGCTGACTCTGCCTGCCTTGGACTAACCTGTTTTTCTGTAATCCCAGGAACCGACCCTGCCTTCTGTCCCTGACCACGAGTTCAGCTTCTGGCCCCTCTGGATTCTGCCAGCTGGTGATGGCCCGGCTATCGGTGGCTCATTCCTGGTTAGTCTACTTGATTGCCTGTTTACCTGCTTGCTGTGCCCAGAAGAGACTATTTCAGCTGTTGCTTTGAACTGTGCTACTTGTCTACCAGCCAAGTGCAATAAAAGTGACTTTCATTTATTACCTTTGTCCAGTGTGCTGCATTTGGGTTCTTACTACACCCCTTACAGTATTGTTTACCCTGAAATAGCAGGGGTATTTTTATGACTTGGGGTCAGCATAAACCATCTTTGATCACAAAACTGACATATCCCTTTTTACGTTGATACACAAGATTGCACTGACACAAAAGTTAGGTTAGGCTGGTTTTCCTATATGTCAGCCTCTCTCTGGCCAACTCTCTGTTGGCCTCTTTCTAAAAATGTCAGTACAATGAAAGTGTAAGCAAACATTTGATTGTATAGGTTTTTGGTCTCCTGAGTGAAATACTGATTTCTTTTGCTTCTAAATGTTCACTATGTTCACCAGCTTGTCTCTAACTGTCTCAGTGTGCCATTTGGTGCTGAGCAGGTATACTGTACAGTCAGCTTTTACAGCTTTTTCATGAAAATAGCTTCTTTGGCAAATTCAGTTCAGTCTGGCTCTTGTCTCCTTTTGGCCTGTATCCACAACCTACAACAAAAGAGGAACTCCAGTTTCTGCATAAGTTTCCCATCAATGTGTTGCCTTTAATAGAGCTGCTGAATCTGAATGTCAGCAATCATTTGATAATGTTAAGTCTCAGTTCCTTTTTGTGCCAGACTATTTGTTATGTCAGTCCCTGAACTCTGTATATCCTGCTCTTGTTGTATCTTTGGGTTGCTGAGGATGGGTGGGCAGAGCAGAGGGGTTAAAATTAAGCTTGTACATTTAGTTTTTTTCCTAATTATGAGTAGTTAAAAATATTATGTGTAGTGATGGCCTCTGCCCACTCTGCTTGTATGCCTGTGCTTCCTTGGTGTATGCTTTACTTGTGCTGTCTTTAAAATGCTTAAGGGTCTTAATTGCAGGCTACATCAGTATTAATTTGGATTTGGTTCCATTCTCACACTTCACAACGCCCTGCACATTATTCAGACTGAGCCACTTTCACATCACTAATGCTACTACCACCACACCTCACCGCAATTCACTACTTCTGCTGAAGTTGTGTGTCAACTTCCCATTTATGCCATTCTTCGCTACATGGTTTGAGGGTTAAGTTGTCATAATAGCTGAACATTTATGGGCATATGAATAAGATTTGTTTAATGTTATATGCAAAGTGTAAGAGCCTGCTGTGCACACCTCTTCGTTGCATCAGTCACTGTAAACATTGTGGTGACTGAAGAGGCTGTTTGGCTGCTGGGAAACTTTTGTGAAGCAGCTACAGGAAGTGCCATGGACTGAGATTGTTACCCATAATGAGCATTTTCAAGAGGGGAAAAAAAGCACTGATGAGCAGAAGTGATGAATCTTGCAATATAGTGCTTACAGCGGATAATATCACAGGTCATCAGGGCATCAGGAAATGTCTCACAGACTTTAATTTCATTGACTTTTGCCACAATGTATTGTATATGTTTGTGTACTCGTTTCCGCTGAGGCTTCAGGCATCTAAAAACAGTGTGTTGGTTCACTTATTGTGTCGGCCTAATTCTCCTTATGAGAGTACCCCATAGGCATGAGGACCAGCTATGCTGAACATTCATGACATTAAAGGTATTAATTCACAAACCAGGAAATAAACTCAGCACCGCTTCCAGGTCAGTTCCTGGACCAGGGCAAATGTTACATATGTTCCTCTTTAAACTTTTGACTTTTCCCTTTACACTAAAGCAAAGTACAGCACACTGTAAATGCATTTTACTGCACAACATGAGAGAAATTTCCTTCAGCTACATGCAGCTTTGATTTCTCTAATAACAGATAGGACATACTGGAGCCAGAAAAGGCGAGATACACTCTCACCGGAGTTATTCAGGACAATGTTATTCAGTAAAAAAGATGGACAAATCACCCATAGTCAAACACCCTCTTTCTGAAACCCAACACAAACCAAGCTTACGGCACAGCACTGCTTCTCTAAATTAAAAAAAAACAGATCATCTTTCCTTATTTGACGCACAAACATCCTGAGCTGTAGTTAAAGATCCTTACTGTTGGAATCTCTCGATAAAAATAAATGTGAAGTGAGTAATCATGATGCCCATCTGGACTGCTTTATAAAGACCCCATGAGATGGTCTGTGTTTTTCTTTCATTACATCCTGTCACCATTGCCTCACACACACATTACCTCCAGTTTGTACATATACTAGAAAATATGTATTTATATATCATATCTAGTACAGTTTGTATGGAAATGTTGCTGCAATTATTTTACATTTATTAAATTCGCTCAGCCCCCTCCTCTTTGGGCATTGCATGATTCATTTTGTACAATTAAATATGAATTGCAGATGACATCATGATCCTGTTGTTCCTGGTCTAGCTGACACACGATCTTGTCTTCAGGCTGGCTTAGTGATTCTGTGTTTCCAGTGTTCAGAACCATGTATTCAAGTGTACTGATGTATTCTGTGGTCATACTAGACAGTACTTTACGTCATTAGACTTCACTGATTAGAACTTTTGAATATGCATCATGCACCATATGACCAAAATAAAGAAATGTGAAATATATATATTTTAAGAGAGATAGATAGATAGATAGATAGATAGATAGATACTAACATGTATTTATTGTCTATTACCTGCTTTATCTAGTACAGGGTTGTGGAGTCACAATTAACCATGATTGCTCATGACCACAATACAAGAAAACAGTTAAGATAATGCCATAATTCAACCCTATCTTCAACAGATTACATTTAGTACTAATGTGTTTTGGTAATTACACAGCCCTTAGTGGGCTTCAGTTGATACAGTGTGATGAATCCAATTACAGGGGTAAGGCTTGTATTGATTGACTGATAATGTAGCGTTTTCTGAGCAAAAACCTCAGAGGTCAGGTGAAGGACAAAAGCACCATGACAACAGAGAACTTGCTTGAAACATGCTCTGAGGTTTGAAAATGTTTAAAAGTAATCTGAAAGCTTCTTAACACTTTTACAAAGACGTGACTGACATCAGACACACAGCAGCGCAGTGTGATCAGCTGAGACCTTTCACCAAGCTCTGACATATTCTTTACCCATACATTAAACACTCAGCAGGCTGGTTCACGTTCCCTCACGACAAATTTTATCTGAAAAATGGAAACAGTCATAGAATTTGGTTTGTTTCTGAGGGTTGTTTATCATGGACGCATGTAAGACATGAAGGTTCTTTTAATGTTTATGGCAAGCCTGATATTGAGGCTAACTAAGCAGGAGAGGGGAGGAAGACTTTTACATCAGGACAACAGGAGAGGGGGAGGACAAACAGGAGAGAGGATCTGCTCTCATTAATTTTTCACTTTCATTTATAGTAAATTATTTAAGAGCCATGTTGCACTGCGTCTCTGATACAGCATGGACCCTCGTATTCACAACTTAAACACTAACAAAGGGACACACACACACACACACACACACACACCAGTATGCTCTATCCCAGCTCGTATATACACAATATTCATACATTCAGAACAGTGCATGTGTTTTACATACAGCCACATGCACTATCCCAGGGGAGCTGATTAGGGTGAGATTTGTCAGGCAACCTGCACCCCCCCCCAAAAAAACCCCACCACCCAACACACACACACCCCACTGCCAACTCTTTTTATATTGATCACACAAATATGCACAGGGATGGAGTACAGACCTTCCTCACTGCACTTGGTAATAACGTTGCATTCTTTTGTGTTAACCTATTCAGTTTTTGTGGAATAACCCAGGAGCTGCACTGCAAAAAAAAAACACATGCCTGTCAAAATCAAACAAACGTGGCATTTCATTGTAAGGCGTAGTAAAAAAATGGGAAGATATTTAGTTTTTACATTCTACAGTTTATGCTCTGATCAGCATTCATACTTAAACTGCACCTTACACTTGACTTGAACTAGACTTGACTAAAAAAAGTATTTTATTTTTTTTTCTGATTTGGTACTACATATATTATACTGTCATTATTGTTACTATATCTCCATTACAGTTTATAGTTAGTTAATGATTTGCTGCTGCTGTGCATCTGTGTCTCTCTATCTCTATCACAGGTTCCACTGTTACTGTAATCATTTTATCATTCATTGTAATTGTACAATATGTTTGTGTTGATTTGTTCTGTGCATGTGACATCTATTGCACGTCTGTCCGTCCTGGGAGAGGGATCCCTCCTCTGTGGCTCTTCCTGAGGTTTCTTCCACCTTTTCTCCCTGTTAAAGGTTTTTTGTGGGTTTTTCCTCACTTGAACCGAGGGTCTAAGGACAGAGGGTGTCACTCCCTGTGAGGCAAATGTATTTTGTGACTTTGGGCTATACAAATAAAATTAGATTTGACTTGATTATGTTGTGACAGACTTACTGCCACCGGGTTCTCTCAGCACAAACACTCTAAACACAAACACTAAAGCCGTTTCTCAGTGTTCTTTATTTGTCGGGGCGACACACCACAAACTTCACCCACACAATACAGCCGTTTGCAGAGCTTTTCAACGTCTCACTGCCGTCTGCTGTTTGTGGGTCTCTTCCAGTCCCACTCTGCTCTGCTGCCCAGTCCAGCACGCTACTGATAAAGGGGAGAGTGATTAGTTAACAATTTGCAGGTGTGCTAATGTTCTCCTGAGCCCTGTCCACAGTTTTAAATAATATAATTATTGATGACGAATAATTCCAGTTTAGCCAGTTTCAGGTCCTTGGTATTGTGCATGCTGGCTCACTGTTGCAGTTTACTGGGAGACACTTTAATGTTAGTAGTTAAACCCATGATTGTTCTGTAAGGACACTGCCTTGAAAATAACCTATATTTGTGTCTGTGAATATGGCTGCAGTTCTGTTATGAAGGACACTAAGGCTGTTCTTTACATAATACAAACTCAGTATATCATTCTATAGTGAGCAATGAAGATTGACTAAATCTTAATTGACATTTTTTTAGTCATCATTGAGAGGTGTTGAGTGTCACAATAGTAATTTCTGCACCTAAAAATTAGGATATATTGCATTCTGGGATTGTTACCAGAACATATATATAGCCTACTTTTTAAGCATAAAAAATATAATTATTATAATAAATACTAAATGCTAAACTATATCTATGTACTGTGCAGTCCAGCTTATGGAGTAATATAGTCTAAACATCACAAAATGTCAACCAGGTTAGCAAAAGTGTTCAATAAATGAACTCCCTGAGAGCAGACTGGTGTGTTTTTATATCAAATTCCACATTTCACAAGGTAACAAAAGGTGCCAACAGCACAAAATCTCTTCCATGTCTGAGACATATTGTGAAGCAGTGATGTCTGCTGCTTGGCCCAGATACATCACACTGTCTGGATACAGCATAGCAACAAGGCATCTGATCAAAGAGTATAGAAGAGAGGAATGGAAAGAGAGAAGAACTGTAGAGACATAGGCAGAACAAAATGGTAGAAAACAAAAACAAGAGGAGTTGCAGAGGGGAATAGGAAAGAGACCAACAGACATAGCAGCGTGCTGTAAAAGAAAGACAAAAAAAAACAGAAAGATGGAGGTCACACAGTGATGCACGATGATAGAAGGTTAGGTTATGCAGGGAATTAGTAGATCTAGAGAAGAATCAAATCAGGTATATGTTCTTTTTCTTATTTCATTTTAAGAAATTAGCAATATCCTCTTAACATTACTAGAATAAAACATTTGTAATACTATTCAACAAGCTCATGGCTGCATTTCTTACCAGCAGGATCAGAGTCTTGAAGAGTCTCAGAAGGAGTGTGTTTGGTGCTGATTACACGAAGGGGGATAATACGATGGTGGAATGTCTAACTTGGCGCAAAAAGCCACAAGTAACGAGGCAGGAATTTATCCCCTCTCCAAATATTAGAGCCATTCGTGAAGATTTTCTTTTTCCCTAATCAGCTATTCACATTTTAACACATTCCAAAGGTGGATGTTAAAATAAACAGGCTTCTCTCCTCCTCGCCACCATTTTTTTTTAACCTTTTTGCAGTCTAAGTGAGATCTGGGTCGACAGGTTTAGACGGTGCTCAGTCCTGTTAGCCCAGTAGTGACTTCGGTGAGTGAGGATGCACTGGGTGGAGAGAGATGACACATAGGGGCACAGATCCAGCACTGTCAAGCCATCAAAATCTATCCATAGCATCATGACAGTCAAGACCAGCAGGTTACAGAAGAACTTAACGCTCTGACATTTCCTGTGGGTGGAGGCTTGCAGAGAATGCTCTGCTCTCTGGAATGGCTTTAGAAAAATCTGAGCAGCAATGAGGATTCAGCAGGGAAAACTAATCCCTACCAACCTCCCAGCAGAGTTCAGAGAATGCTGACATAATAAAATGAAGAGCAGACTGTGCTCTGCCCGATCAAGCACAATGTTCCACATCTAAACTGATTCGATTGTTTTGACTGGCTGAAAAACAGACATACGATTTAGTGCATTTTCCTACATACAGACAGGTGGTGGTGGTGGTAGTGGTGGTATGGGCTTGAGCAGCATCTCAATACTTTTGTTCACTTAACCTGTGCTGCAATATTGTTTCATTTTCTAAGTCGGTGTCTGTTTATGTCACAGCTGAGTACTACCCTCTAGTGGTACATTTATGTACATGCACCTGGAAACACAGGACAACTTCCTTCAAGTGCTGCAGATTTTACTATGGATGAACCTTTTATCCCCCCTAAAAGAAAGGAAATATGGAAATAAAACAATAATTACAATAATATGATATTGTGACACTGGAAAATAATAACTGCTCACCACTGCATACATGTGACACTGATGATATAGACTATAGTAATGGAAAATTAAACATGACGGTCTGTTTGCAGTGTCAATAAGTCAATCTGAAGTTACCTTTTCTGGTCTCTGTACTCAGGTTAAAGGTTCTTCAGTTCTCTGGATCATAATGTGAGGAGATTGTATGTTCCTAGCTTGGGTTGACCTAAAATTTCATCAAGCTGTTTATGTTTTGAATTGACTGAAACACACAGATTTGTGTACATGAATTTATTGTAGAGTAGATTTAAAGTTTGCATTTGTTTAACTGCAGCTCAGTCTCGTTTGTGCATGTAATACCCACCTGCTCTTTGAAACTATGACATTTAATTGCTCTTTTCATGTATTTATGTTGTTATTTGTTCTTTCATTTGATGTTGAAGATGGAGGTTTATGTTACTGTATGCATGTGGTTGGCTTGTCTATAAAGAGCATTAAGGGGAGACATCAAGAAAGAAATGGTCATTGTGCATTTATTTCTAATATCTGTTATAACATAACTGCCTGTTATGAAAAGCTTGTATGCCAAAGGAGTCAGGCAGTGTTTGCATAGCTAAAGAAGATAAAGAAGATAATCATGATGCCATAATGTTGCCAGCTCGTTGTTTAACCATTCAACCACTGGAGTAGTGATGTGTCAGTCATGGACGAGCCGGTTCAAAGAGCCGACTCTTTTAAGTGAACAATGGGAACCGACTCACGTCCGTGAGGCGTTTATTTTTATTTATTGTGTGTGTTTTGTAAAGTAATACAGTGCGCTACCGGTGCTCCATGCATGCAGTGACTGAATGTGCATGATGTGCATCCAACAGTCAATAGCTGTCCTTGTTTTGCTTTTTATGTTTAAGTATTTCTAGGTTTTTCTATCTGCTTTGTGTAGCAGAGCGGTTCTACAGTTAAGTTAGCTCATTCATTGGGGCGTTTTCAGAGAGTTTACAACGATCTGTAAATGCAACTGTGTCAACTGTGACATGCTCGTCGTCTCCTTGGCATGCTGCATAGCTGTACCACAGTGGCATGTACATATTTACATGTGTATAAGCTTTTATAAAAGGCACATGCAAGGCTCCATCAAAATGTTGTACAATATTTTAGGAAGTTTACAAAGTAACAGTCTGTAAATGCAATGAAAACAATTGGCTAAAGCAATTTATTGATATTAGAAAATGCATTTTTTTTTTACTTTTGAATACATAGAAAGGATGTATTGAATAATTTAAATGATATATGCGTACACATACAAATCATCAAGTCAAAAATGCGCTAGAATTGTCTGTATTATAAAAGGTATACAGTGGTCCCTCGTTTAGCGCGGGGGATACGTTCTAAAAATAACCCGCAATAAACGAAATCCGCGAAGTAAGTTTAACAATTATTATAAATGTTTTACAACCACACACTTTTATACCACCTTTTTACACGCATTTTGTACAGTACTCCCTTAGTTAATCAGGACGCAGAACACATGTTCGGTTCTCCCTTAGTCAATTTAGGACGCAGAACACAATGCGCTTTCATACTGTACAGTATGCTGTAAAAAAAAAAAGCATGCAAAATTACACTAAAAAAATCCATGAAACAGTGAGTGAAATAGCGAGGGATGACTGTACATACAAAAATTACAGCACTATACCTTTTGTAAAGAGGTAAAGCCGTTTGGGAGCCGAAAGAGCCGGCTCTTCTTGGTGAGCTGAGTCAAATGATCCGACTCACTAAAAAGAACCGAACTTCCCATCACTTACACTGGCGGCTTTGTCAGGTGCTGGTGGCTCCAGTTAGCACTGTCCAATCAGAGGCCAGTTTTCTTCCCAGGCCCGCCTCCGTGCGGATTTCATTGGTAGGATTTTAATACGTAGTGGCGCTATGGGCGCATCCAGCGTGTGACACTACGGGGAGTTTCCTCCAGCGTCTGCAGGAAAACCAGCACCAGTAGCACCTGGACCAGGACCAGACGAGCAGGCTTCCTCCCTTCCTGTCCCACGGTGGATTTACGCACAGGTGAGTGAGCTACGGTGCAGAAGAGCATCTGTAACGAGGTTATAATCCTTTATAGCACAAACAGACTGAACTGCTGAGGTTTTGTTGAAGTTACGCAACAGTGGTGGAGGTGGTCAGCTCTATTGTTGTTGTAGCTTTAGTGTGAATGGTTGTTATTCCAGCTGAATGGGCATTCCCTTTATTGTAGAGGTGTGTGTGTGTGTTACAGAGATTATATTATATTATTATATTATTATTAGGGCTGTCAATCGATTAAAAGAAATTAACTAATTAATCGCAAAAATTTCTGTAATTAATCGCGATTAATCTATCAATAAATGTATCAATAAATTAAATGCATTTTGAGACTAAAGCTTATAATGAATATTTATTTATGTAAAATGATCAAATTAATGTAGAATAAACACAGAGATGGTATATTTAAATTCATTCATTTTATTGGCTTAAGGTGCACATATGCACAGTGCAAATAGAAAAAAAGGCAGAATGAGGAAATATACTGACGAGTGCCACACTCCTGTAGTGTAGACTGTTCCCGTGGAGGTAATTTCAGTCTTGCTACAGTAGCTTTATCAAGCTGACCTCCATTCAAGGCTGTGTTTGTTATCTCACATCTCCAAGGATGTGAACTTTAAATTCCCCCAGTTACCTCATCATCAGGTCCCAAGAGATCAGCCTGTGGATCTAAACTACAACTGCAGCATTTTGAGCATTTTGTTTGACAGAACACACAAAAAGATTCTGTGAGGAGAGATCATCTTTTTTTTTCTATATGTACAGTTATTCTTCTTGTGGGTGTCCCTGTATGTTGCTCTGTCTTAAAAATGACCAGAGTGTCCAGAGTTCAGCATGCCACCAGTGATCACTGATCCTAACCTGATAATTAGGGATGTAACGATGCATCATGACAAAAAAATCGTGACGACTTGCATGGATCGACAGAAAAAATGAATCGCGATTCTTGGCGAATGGGAACCCCGCACAGCGCGGGCTCTCACTGGTCAAGGCTTCCCCGGCACATTGCGTGAGCGTGGCGTATTTGGTCCGTCCTGCACACGACTTCAAACCCCACTGGGAGTGTTTCAGAAGCGAGTGCCCGCCAGACAAGAGTTAAATATGCTACGCTACCAGTTAACAGCAGTTTACTGTGAGATTGTTTCTAAAGAAAGGAGATATTTGTCATGTGTTTTGTTGTATGTTTTTTTCTTACAAATAAAAAGATAATTTTATTTGGTCATAATTTGTCTGTAGCTCATTTTGATTTTAAAAAATCGTATCGTGATCAAAGAATCGTGACTCGAATCGAGTCGTGAGTTGAGTGTATCGTTACATCCCTACTGATAATCTGACCGCTCTCCAGAAGTCAAAGGCGCAGTGGCCATGGAGGCAACCAGGAGACGAGCCCAGCACAGTACCAACGGGAAGACATCTGGACACGGGGAGCAGCCAGCACAGTGGGGGAGAGCATGGTGAGTTGAATTTATGTCGCAGTTTGCTAAAGGCCATGTCATGGTGGACTGGAGCTGATCCCAGCTGGCATTGGGCAAAAGGCGGGGTACACCTTGGACAGGTTGCCAGTTCCACACAGAGAGAACATGGAAACTCTTTGAAGCAGGGACCTTTCTGCTGTGAGGTGACAGTACTAACCACTTGCACCACTGTGCCCCCTTTAGATTGTCTAGATTACATCACACAGACCTGACCTAGTACCTGTCAACACAGTAAATAATTGATATAGTCAGTGTCGTTTATCAGTCTTCTGGGATTATGGCATAATTACAGTAACCAGATCACCATACCTGTGATGATCGGTTTATCCTCCCAACACACAAAAACCTTTGAGAGCAGCAGAGAAAATTACCACAATAATTACCACAAGGTTGCTTTCAACCAAGTAAAGGCAAGTCACTTCTAAAATTAAATAATTAACATTTAAGTCTCACTTTTTGTTAAATAATATAGTTTTATTCATTGGTTGCTTGTACATACGCAGTAAAGTGCAAATGATGCCGTCCTTCATTTGAAGTTTGCTGTTGATGTTTGTTTTTTTGCTTTTTTAATATGACATCATAGTAGTTAATTGTAGGGGTATCGTATATGAAAGTTATCTTATATGACAATCTAAAATGTTTTTCATGATAACTAGTGGTTTATAAACCATTTTGAGGTCTTGGTAGCTGACTGAGGCAAATCTTGTGTTCATCCTTTGTGCAATGCGTTTGAAATCAGAGCTGCCACACACACACACAGACACACACACACACACACACACACAGCCTCTGAGTGGTTGACAGACTCAACTTAAGGCATCATGGGATTGTCAGTGAACAACATCAGTTTATAACTCACACTAAGAAAGTTTTCATATCTGTGCATACACACAAGGATACAGATATACCTGTGTTGACCAGTATCAACAAATAAAAAAGGGCCTGCTATATATCATTTATAGAAAAACACCAAAGCTTTTTTTTTTTTTTTAACACCTAATTTGACTTGCTAGTAATATTTGGAATACAAAGATCTGACATGGTATACATAGAGCATTAGTTTTGAGTTCACGTGTCAGTATTTTCTTCTCAAACCTTGTCCATAAAACATGATGTTACCAATCACAGCTTTATCTGCTGTCATGTCCTCATACTGTATCTGTATGCATGTCTGACATCCTCAGGGAGGTGGACTGGTTTTCCCTGATCTCCGTCATCGGCCTCCTTTGCTTTGCCCCTTTCATTGTCTTCTACTTCGTGATTGCCTGCGATCAGTACCAGTGCTCCGTCAGCCAGCCACTGTTTGAGTTGCTCCAAGGAGAGACCACGCCCCTCACCATCTGGGCCCAGGCAGCCTCCTTCACCTGGTCAGCTGCTAAGATATATGCCATCTGGGTGGCCTTCCAGGTAAGAAGTTAGAAAGTAATGCAGAAAGTTTTCAGCTGTTTCAGCAAATGTAAGTAAGTTACAGGTTGTGTTGTCCCTCAGGCGTTCCTCTATATGTGCATTCCTGACGTTGCTCATAAGTTTCTTCCTGGCTTCGTTGGTGGAGTGCAGGACGGAGCACGGACCCCTGCTGGTAATTAACACACACGCATTTGTTTAAGGAGCATTACACTAATCTGTTTTAAGAGAGAGTGACTCCTGATGCAACACTTGATCCCTATTAAAAATGTTTATTTTCAAACCCACAGTGCAGATGTCGTAAAATCAAACTTCCCGAGTTGTCTTCCTCCTTCATTGCTGCAGGTCTGATTAACAAGTACGAGATCAATGGGCTGCAGTGCTGGCTCATCACTCATGCTCTGTGGTTTGCCAATGCACACTATTTCCACTGGTTTTCTCCCACCATCATCTTCGACAACTGGATCCCCCTGATGTGGTGTGCAAACATACTGGGCTACTCTGTGTCCACCTTTGCCTTTATAAAGGCCTACCTTTTCCCCACAAACTCTGAGGACTGGTGAGTACTGATAAACACATCCAGATGACAGCTGCAAAAATGTTTTGTGTGTCTGCACAGTGCTTAGAATACCTGATAACATTAACTTGTTTCCGTCCACAGCAAGTTCACAGGGAACATCTTCTACAACTACATGATGGGCATCGAGTTCAACCCACGCATTGGCAAGTGGTTCGACTTTAAGCTTTTCTTCAATGGCCGGCCCGGCATTGTAGCCTGGACTCTCATCAATCTGTCCTACATGGCCAAGCAGCAGGAACTGTACGGCCATGTCACCAACTCCATGATCCTTGTCAACGTACTGCAGGTAAGCCGGAATAAGGATGGATGAGTATCTTATGAAGAACTGTGCTATTCCTGTGCTGCAAAATGTCTCATGTTGGTGTTGATTTCTTTTTACTTTGCATTTTATAACCCTAGAAAGTTGTTTATGTCATGTTCGTCTCACATATACTTACGTTTTATACTGTAATTTTAGATACTCTTGAGCATCTTTCACCTAATTAGGCTGAGATGTGTAAGAGTCCTTCCTAACTCAATTAAGATTGAAGATTAAAGATTAGGGCTGTATGAAAAGTAATTAAGACACAATAAGGTTGTGTTAAGTGAAAAACTAAAGCAGATCATAGCCGGCTAGACTGTAGCCAGCCTTAATCATTATAGACCTGTAAGACCTGAGAATTGTAAATAGAGTCAGAGCAGGAGTGATTCAGACAATGAGGAACGACGAAACGTAAATTTTTGGAATAGTAACTGTGACCCAAGCAGACAGGATTTTCAGGGTTCCACATGAGGTCGGAAAGTGAGATAGAGCTCTGAAGCTTAGTGTGTTAATCTCTGTGACCGGCTTCCTACTTGAAGCAGGAGTGAAGAAAAGAAGAAAGGAGTGTCAATAGTGGAGGACGCTAATTTGGTTTTGTTTGAATTTGGGGGGATTTCCTGTCAGAGTGTATTTTGAGTGTTACAGGGTTAAGTCATATGAGAGAGCTCCTCTGAAATCACCTCTCAGTTCCTGCTGTCAGGAATCTGGACATGTTGCTACAGGACGTAGAGAAGTCAGAGGATATGGGACATGTTGTGTGTGTGTGGAGAAGTGCTAAATAGAAAAAGAAGCAGATAAAATGGTTTGCACTGTGAAGGGAATCGACAAACAGGGTCAACGCAGGTCCAAAAAAGGATGAAGCAAATGAAAGTCAGATCACAGCAGAAAAGAGATTATCATATGCTGAAGCTGCTAAGAGGATGGAGACACACGGTGAAAGGAGGTTCATTCAACATTGTCGACACATCGGGAGATAATAATTAGCATTCTGAAGCTGTTTAAATCCAGCACTTGGTGGTAATGTAGCGTGTGGATACAGACTGCCATAAAATTCAACAGAAGAAGAGAGTCTGGCTCTTAGTAGTGATTATAAAGATCGCACCTATCTGAGAAAAGACGGCACCCTGATCTGAGCTGTCGGTTTGTGTCTGAGGAGAGATTATCCAAGAGATGTCGGG
The DNA here is from genome assembly GCF_000972845.2 of Larimichthys crocea. NCBI lineage: Eukaryota > Metazoa > Chordata > Actinopteri > Sciaenidae > Larimichthys > Larimichthys crocea. The sequence continues at coordinate 9,359,418 of NC_040018.1, forward strand.
TTGTTAAAGTCAACTGAACAGTGTGTGGATTCTCCTTTGTCCCTGCCAGGTACCTAATGCTAGCCAGCCATTTGATGTCCTGTCATTACGAACAGTAGAGAGATCGATCATTTGCCAACAAAAATAAATAATTCCAAAGTTTATGAAATGAGTGTTGCTCACTAGATTAATGTAGAAGAAGTTTAACATCCCAGGATAAAATCTGAGAAGTAACCGAATCATCATGAACGGAATCAAAACCACTATTCTGAACATCAGCGCGGATATCCAGTGCCATTACAGATGTTCATCCTTCTTTGACTTTATTACATTTAAGACTCTCTGCTGCAGTTTGAGTAAAAAGTGAATCCATCATTCTGTCATGAGTCATAATAATAACTGGAGGATTGTGTCGTCTGTGTTTTCTTTTAGGCCATCTATGTGTTGGATTTCTTCTGGAACGAGGCGTGGTACCTAAAGACTATTGATATCTGCCATGACCACTTTGGATGGTATCTGGGCTGGGGTGACTGTGTCTGGCTGCCCTACCTCTACACACTGCAGGTAACACACACACACACACATACACACAGACACACTAACACAATAAATCTGAAAAAATAAGCGGTCTTTAGCTGCATCATGTGTAAATTCACAGTGTGAGTGATATCACAGTGCAAAACTGAATCGAAAAGTCCATCTAATAAATACTTACATAATCATTATTGTACTCATCATGGACATTTAAATAATAGATTCACTAAAGCAACATTAAGTTTAATTAAATGTGTTCTGGCTCTCCAGGGTCTGTACCTGGTGTACCATCCAGTCCAGCTCTCTAACCCTCATGCCCTGGCTGTCCTGTTGCTTGGCCTTGTTGGTTATTACATCTTCCGCTCCACCAACCACCAGAAGGACCTGTTCCGGCGCACTGACGCTTCTTGCTCCATCTGGGGCAAGAAGCCAACGTACATCGAGTGCGCATACCGCTCCGCTGACGGTGGCGTCCACCGTAGCAAGCTCCTGACCTCGGGTTTCTGGGGAGTGGCCCGGCACTTCAACTACACCGGTGACCTGATGGGATCACTCGCCTACTGTGCCGCTTGTGGCTTCAGCCACATACTCCCATACTTCTACATTATTTACATGACCATCCTGCTGGTCCACCGCTGTGTGCGCGACGAGCACCGGTGCAGCAGCAAGTACGGCAAGGACTGGAAACGCTACACGGATGCTGTGCCGTACCGGCTAATTCCTGGAGTTTTTTAGACGGGAAGAGGAGGCAGAGGGGCAGGGAGGGGCTAACATAGGTAACAGAAATTCTGAAATTGGAGTGTGGTAGCAAGATAAACACAAGGTGTGTGTGTGTGTGTGTGTGTGTGTGTGTGTGTGTGTGTGTGTGTGTGTGTGTGTGTGTGTGTGACTGTGTGTTTTATACATCTGAAGAATACACCAGACTGATGTTTTGTATGTATTTTTAGTACATGTATAAACTGCTGCACATGTGTATTTCAGTTACATGTATTCATGTAAATCTCTGCCTTTTGATACACCAGCTTTCATAATGCTGTGACACATTTTTGTAAATAGTACAATATATTGTACAACTCAAGCCGCATCGGTCCTGCAGTGGAGTGGTAACATGGTAACTTTATTCATTTGTGAAAGAAAAATACCAAAAAGCGGCTTGTTTAGTTTCTCAAATATGAGAATTTAATGTTTTTTGGTTTCTTTCATTCCAAAATTGAACTCCTGTTGTTGTTGTTGTTTTTTTCATAAAAGCAATTTCTTATCACAGAACACTCAGCTTAATGGACCAAATGTAATTGCCTGCCTCACTGACGAAATCGGACTCATAATAAGTTATGTAATCTTCGTATAAAGGTTGTCTTGTTGGTGAGAAGTTCCTTCCTTGTGGTTCAGAGCAGCATGTTCACATTATTCAGCCTCGTGATAAACAGATTTACAGACTCATTAGACAGCAAGAACCGCAGATATTCCCAAACAGCACTTTCTGTTCTCACTGATGTTCGCTGAGGCTGTGAAGCTTAAAGCTGAACTTAACAAGGTACGAGTTAGTTAGAGATGATTGTATTTGCTTTGTGTTCGACCAGCATGTTGAGTAGATCAAAGTCTAGCCACGTTGAAGCTCTGTGTGCAACCATAACATTGTTTTGTTTGTTTTTATTTCCTCATACCAGCACTGCCTTCCATAAAGTAACAAAATAAACTTTAATTTTTGTTATGACTGTTTTCTATCTACCTACAGTACTTGTATTCTCTGTGTATTATTTTAGTGATATTCTCCTATTTTGGTGATCAGCGTGGTCAAAAGGATCCTGAATGAATGTGTCCATCAAAGTAGCTAACCACAGCATATAATAGTAACAGCTCACACCACTGTACCCTTGATGTCAGTTCTCATGTTTAACACTAGGGGGCAGCAGATGACAGCTAATCTCAGTGGATAGAGTTGTATTTGTACAGCAGTGAGTTTATCTGAAACACTTAACTGTTTCAACATCACCATCAAGTCAGACCAGTGATGTCCAAAGTACGGCCCGGAGTTCATGCTTCATATTTATAATATATTTTTTGGCCTGCTAGGATTGTCAGATACTGTATGGCTGAAAGATTTGTCTTTTTTGGTTGACATAACGAAGCATTTGAATGTGCTAAACATTAACCTCACCTGCTGGTGTTATGTACCTGTGTATATCTGTAGATGTAACACATAATATTACTTTCTGAATGATTTTGTGAAAGTGATACATTTTAAACTCAAATGTTAACAGATCACATAATAAGTCATGTTTAGAATGAACATAATTTTAAGATTTGTATCAACTTCATGCAAGTTTAACGTGTTCCATACAATTTATTCTGTGTTATTTGACTCCAGGTGTGAAAGAAAGGAACAACTGGTTTTTAGATTTGTTCACGCCTGATTGGCTTAGTGACATTGTGATTTTAAAAAAAGAAGATAATTGTGACAATGAAAACAAAATTGTTACAGAACATTTGTTTGTAACTTTTATTGGTCATTTTTTCATTTTTAAAATGTTAGTATTGGCCCCCAGGCGTCTTAACAATGTCAAATGTGGCCCTCTTTAAAAAAATAAAGTTTGGACACCCCTGAGTCAGATTATTCATGTCCACTTAAACTCAGCTCCCTTTAACTTTATTTTCAACATTTTGACTGTCTTTGGGTCTTCAGGTAAAACATGAACCCAGTCAACTGCAGAAGCACAGAGGTTCCCTCTTGTGGCAGTGGTTAATAATCATGAGAAATAAGACAGACAAAGATGACTTTCTAAGTTAACTTGTGGTGAGATTGTTTTTGCAACTTCTGTTTCTAAGCCTGAAAATGAAAAATATGATTGTTTGTAGGTTAGCTGAAAAATATCCCAATTTTGAGCCACATGTAATCGTTTTTGTGTGTACATCCAAATTATACATAGTTAAGGGTTTCCTCAACTGTCCACAAGACTTCCCAAAGTCCTCAATATTGTGGTACACCCATGTTCTCGTTTGGCAGTTTTGGTGCTGGTGCCAGCTGAACCTGTTTCTTGTGTCATTATAGCTCATTCTAACATTACTGTATTGTGGTTTGAGTGAAGCAGACGGCAGGCAGATGAACAGTTCAGTGATCTAATGATGATTAAATAAGTTTACAGGCAGGTGTCTAGACAGGTAACAGGTAACAGGCATGTTGGCATTTTTAGGTCTGGGCAACAGAAGGTTGGGAACAAAAACAAAAGATAAGACAGGAACATAACTAGGATGAAATGACAAAGAATCTGAGCTGGAAAATGTAGTGAGTGGCTGATTAGGGTATAAGATACAGGTAAGGAGGTGAGCGGGGAAGGCCAGGTAATCACAAAACTGAGGGAAGGGTAAACAGGATCCAAGATGGGTAGGCAGTCACATGATTGGAAAGGAGGGAAACTCTGAGATCACCTGTTAGATGGAAGGAAAAAGGCCATGACGTGGTGGCCTGAGATGAAGGACATGGAGATACTGTGACAATTGTAGCTTTTAGTACAATGATTTTTTCACATTGGATACTATTTCTAGCCTGGAAATCCCTTGCTCCACCAACTGTTTCCACCTGATTAAAAGCTGTTATGTATTTCTTGAGTCTCGAGAAAATCCAATTTACACTTAAAAGGTTATAAAGAGCGCTTTGCCTCTAAGTGGCAATCTTTTATTTCATGTTTATTTCATATTATTTTCATATTTCAACAACTTGTCTATTCTTATAATTCCTCAACTTTTATATGTTTATTTCCTCTGTCTGTCCTTTTTTTTGTCACTGGACACTAAACTCTATGCCCCTGGTTCTTTGTCTTGCTACTTTTATTTTCTTCTTTTTGGAATATAAATGTATACTGATTACTGTGGTGAGTGTAGGTGGATGGCTGTTTATGATTTTGTTTTTTTTTGTTGTCAAAGGTTTGTAAAAAATGAAAAATGGTAAGGTGTTATGGTGATGACATTGCTCTTCATGATTTGACAGCTTGTTCTCAGGTGTTCTAGTAATCTATCGGACCTGGCGGTCTATTATGCCGTGTAAGCAGTGGCCTGCTCCCTGAACCTCACCATTAGTAGGTGTAATGACGCAGGTTATGGATGTAAATCAGTTATGATAATGGAAGACTCATTGATCCCCCTAGCCTTTGTTCAAAAGTAATGCAATATTCACCAGATTCACTGCATGCATTACATGGAACCAAATTACCGTTCATTCTTTTTTCAGGTTAATTGATTCTCATGTTATCCGTGAGGGCGAGGAAGTGTTGCATGAGATTGAAGGGGCTCTACTTGTGTGATGGCCGGGTTCACTTATAACTGAGTTGACAAATAGCTCTCTGTAAAAGAGATGGAAATCTGAAGAAAGGGATGATCTTTTGTGACGACACTAAAAGCCAGACTATTGAATTTGCGAGTGGGGATCATGCACCCATCCATACAAATGTCCAGGGTAGACAATAACCATATTGTGGAAGACCATTTTTTGCAGCTGCACATTCATCTGCAGTGAGGGGCAGGTGGGGGTCAGGGAGGAATTCAGAGCCATAGCAAAGTAGGGAGTTTGAGTGAGTGGCAGAGAGAATGAGAGGCAAACAGAGAGTGGGGTTGGGGGGGAAGTAGTAGAATGCAATGTACAGAAAGCACAATGGGATACTTGGAGTTGGTGCCACTCCTTAGACAAAGTTGGCTTGATTTCCCTAGAGGCCAAATTAGTTTTTATTGGTTGTTTGGGGGGTAAGAGATTTGTGGGTGAAAGTCGTAAGCCGGGAGGAAAGGGGCACCTCAGAGGGAGGAAAGTACATGATTTGTCAGCAAACTGCGGGCACTGACGATTCACATGTACCATAAAGTACAGCAGACCTCTAAAGAGCATTCCAGGCCGCAGTAGGTCTAATAATCACATTGCGGTGGGTGAGGTTAGATAGGCTGGCTGCTTGCGGTTGGTGGCAGAGGAGCAATTCAAAACCGTCGTAATGTTGATTTCTTGTGCTCGGGTTTGATGGTTACATTTATTGCAAGTGTCTTGCTTTAATTTCTTCACTCCAGCAGCTTACCAACAAAAGGAGTCGCACAAGTCTTCCTTGTGTTTTTAGCCACAACGGCGGTATGCCTCGAGGGATGGCAATGTCTGTCGGCCAGTCAGTCCACCACATTGGTCAGACTGAAATATCTCAGTAACTATTCGACAGATGGCCTTGAAATTTTGCGCAGACATCCATGCTTCCCAGACAAAAAAAAGCGTTTTACGTGTTAGCATTGTCACTGTTAGTGTTTAGCTCCAAACACCACTGCAAACTCCAAAATGAAGTCATACTTCCTACATCAACAGCTTAACATCTCTGTCACCTGGTACATCTGTCAACAAAAGACGTCTTCTATTTGCTTTTACTTACCACTGATCCTTCCTTCCTTCTTTCCTTCCTCTGACCTTTGACCTCAAACCTGGTCTTTCCTGTAAGCTAATGGATTGATGAGACAGACTGACCATCAGATAAAGAAAAAACAGTTTGATGTTAAAGGTCGGGTCATGTGTTTAACGCTGAATGCCTTCAACGGGGCAAAGACAACCCCAGAGATGACTTGGTGAATTGTCCTTAGGTCAGAACTTTGGTCAGATATCTGTTACATGTCAATCTAGTAGCAACTTGAACTTTATAGCTCCAGACTAAAAGCATCTGTCTTCAGCCTGAAGCCAGACGACACGTTCCAATCTAAACTCTAAAAAGTTCCTCCATTGTGCTCTTCCAGACGTATTGAAACAGGTCTTGAATCGAGAAAAGTGGTCTGCCAGAATAAGATGACAGAATCCTAGGGCAACATTTTAGGCTGGACTCCTTGTAAGTCACACAGAGAGCTGAATTAAAAAAGGATTAGGAGCAGAGAAAGAATTAGAGGGATTAAAAAGGATTCCCAGGCCGAGCCACAAATCCATAGCTGATGTGGTAAAAATGAGGTTGTAGATGCTACATCTCATATTAACAAGGCTTGTGAGACATGGAGGCATTTCTCTTCACACATCACCAGCCACAACAGCATGAGCTCAGGCACCAAACTGCCCATATTTTACATGTTTGGAGTCAAGGGCTCAACATCCTTCTACTGTTGATAGTCAGACTCCACTTGAGAACAGCTTGAATTCTGCTCTGCTAACACTGAGTGAAATTAGGCTTGACTGAGCTGCAGGGAAGATGCTGTGGCTGTGGTTACACTTACACTGTTTACTGGATTATAAATGATGCTGAGAGATCAGTGACATTAAAGTTTACTCCCAAAAACACAACTGGAGGACAAGTATGAGTAATTTACTTCCACTGAGCTCACAGATACACACCGTAAAAACTGTACAAACAAAATCCAGGAACTCAGGAACCAGATCTTTACCATTGTACATTTAGCACATGTATAAAAACAGGTGGGTAGTTTCCACAAGAAGGAGATCTGTTTGACATGTTTGGTTGCTTTGGAGACAGGCAGGGTGTGTGAGGCAGAGTTGCACTAGTGACAGCCAGTTGTCCAGGGAGGAGAGTAAGGGATATTAGCTGGCACTCGTGTCCAGAGATGAAGCTGCCAAACTGGGCAGGACCTCAACTCCAAGGACGACCCCCTGACCGGATTTCCCCAGCCTCACCAGGCCTCGCCCTACTCCAGAATTTGGGATATTAACTTACATGGAATTCAGTGACAATGACAGCCGCAGACAATGATTAGAGGGTTCTCAAGCCTACTCACTATTTTAAGCAGGATTGGAAATGTCTTTTTTCTCATTAAAGAATCTAATTAAAGTTTAACTCTTGTCACTTCAACCAACAAAGAAAACTTTCCATTCTCAGTTTTAAAAATGATAACTCCATTTTATCACCTGAAAATCTTTGTGTTTTTATTGTTGAGGTAGACATTCTTATCTCTAGCGGCGACAGTCGAGCATGACTGGCTGGATTTTTTTTCAGTTATACCTAGCTAATTAACCTAACAAGCTGGTTGAGAACTCCAGCTGAATTTTAATTTAAAGTGTCTAAAATATGTGATTTTGTGATGCAAAATCATGATATCGGGCAGAAAGACTGAGGCATGCCCCATCCAAAAGTTCCTCAGCCGCCATTCTTACAATGCCCCTCCCCTTCCACTACATAGCCAAAATGGCGACATTAAGGTGAGAAATGTCCAGTGTTCCACACTCAACTTTTTGACTATTATGAGTGCACCACCCGGGTACTCACAGCACACGATAGACTGGAAATGGAATAAGGATATACCCTAACCGTGTTTAAATGATTAACATAATCCTTTGACTGGTACAAGAGAAAAGACTTTAGGATGTCTTTACTGAATTTGGCTGTAGTTTGAACTCTCCCAAATTACCTTGATGGCTTTAAAAGATTTTGCCAAAAGACAGCAGTTTAAAATAGCTGCCCCGCTGGCCAACACATAAATTAAATTAAAAACAAACACACAGAGCAACTAATGTTAACCTACGACCTCCTTCTCTGTGTTGATTTGCAGAGATATTTGCGTGTTTGCAAAAAACATAATTCCAGTTTAAGAGGAAATTAATTTGAGCTCATTGACATTTTGATTGTTTATGTTCTGCTTTTTGCAGCCTCTTAAATTGCTGATCAGCTGAAGTGAAGAGCATTAAGTGGATTAACTGAGAAATACCACAGAAACTAACAAAACCTTTCTATGGAAGCCGCAGGTCAAAATAGCTTAGATAGCTATTTAGGTAACTTGAGACACACTTCTCTTCTGAACAGAGATAAAAAAACACTAAATCCTTAATAGCTCCGGGGCTGCAGTTCTGTAGCTGTCCTCCACCTCTGACCTGAGCTGTTTTCCGATGTAAGCAAATAAAATGTGCAAAAATGTTGCTTCTAACTCCAGACGTCTCTTAGCAGATATTGTATATGAAGCTGTAAAGAGATGCTGAATGAGCCATACACTTTTTTCTCTTACCAATTAGCTGACTGGTCTGAACTGGACCTAATGATAATTGAAGCGGCAGCAGCGCCTCACACAGCCCCTAATAGCTTTCTCTTTAATAAATCACAAGGCACAATCACTCTTCCATTACCTTCAATCACACACCATTAAAATGCTGCACTGTACAGATTATACATGATGACAGCAATCCAATTCGTCCTCTTTTCTATTATCTGAAGTAGAACCAGAGGTTGAATGTAACGCACTGTCTGAGTGTGAAGTCAGCATTTTAGCCACACATGCGCCTCATAACTGTTCGATCTTGCCTTTTGTTGGCAGCCGAGCTGTGTTTTCTTGCTTTGTTTCACACGTTAACCACACCACTCCCCGTACTCAATCTCCTCTACTAGCCATCTTATTGCTGAGCCCAGCTCTTCCTCGCCACATTATTAGCTTTGACCTTTGCGTGCCGGTTCCAACACTGATACAGAGCCAGGGAAACTCTGCCAAAACCTGAGCCAGAAATAAAGGGCTAACACATGTTGCATTTTATGAACAGTCCAGCCATGGAACGTACTTATAGTGATGAATACAGTTCTGTAGGGACTGTGAAACCACGCTAGGCTCTTCACACACAGAGTCCATTCCCATCCACACCCTGCAGCTCTCCCTTGGTCTGATCCCGAACTCTGTATGCCTGTATGTCACCACATCCATTCACAGCTCACTTATTCTCATTCCCCTTCTTCACCTTGATCCAGCGTGACATTTCTAAACACATGCTCTCGTCCACACCCTTATTTTGACCTCTGTCTCCCACCCTCCCATTACCACACCGCTGCTGTGGTGTGACACTTCCTCATGTGTTACTGGTATTACAGTTCCTCCTCTGATACTGTCACTCCATCCAGCACTGACATTCATTTGGTACCAGGTCACCTCTACTCCCCTTCCTTCTCTGTGGTAACCTGCGGTCTAAGGAGTGGTGTCCTTTTCAGCCACTCAGCTAATTTCTGCCTTCTCAGCAGCTTGTGATTAAGTAGTCACCGGTGGTTGTTAACACTCTTTGTATCATTGGATTTATCACCTGCTGGATTCACAGACATTAGACTCATCTGGACATTCTGAAACCTACAAAAAATGTAAATGTTGACAATCCCTCTACTGGATTCTACCTTCACTATCTTGTGTCACGCTGACTTTGTTTACACCGAAGATTAAAATGTGTCTTTATCCACATATATTTAGTATCTAAATAAATCATGTGTATATTGATATACTGTACACATTAAAGCTGCTCTATGCATTTCTTAATGCAAAAAAATAAAAAAGCTTTGTTTTTCTCAGGGGAATATCCAACTGTGTAAAGCAAGATGATCCAACAATGATGAAATTGTGGTGTTGGTATTTACACTGGCAGGAAATCATTACCAACAGGAAGTCCACAGTGCTTCCTTAACAGCAGGGAGCAGCATGCTGACAGAGAAAGATGGACTCAACAAAACATTATTTTTGGTATTGCTTTCTGTAGATTAAAGTGTTGCAGAAAAGCGAGAGTGGTACACATAAGCTAGCTGTGTGGATTTCCAGTGTAGCTTCAGGGGATTTATTTATGCCAGAGTACATAAGACTATAAGTCTAGTTTCACTAGAGACCTGTTGCTGGTCTACAAACACTGTTTATGAGTATAAGAACATTACTGTGCTACTGTTTTTGGATCATCTCTGTCTAAAACCAAAAAGAAGGAAGGGTGAATTAGAAGAGGAGCAACCAACACCCTCCCAAATGCTACGTTTTTATTACCCGTGCTTAAACGTGGGGCCGGCATGTTCAGGTTTATACACTCTGCAACAGAACAAAAGACCCCAGTAGCGGGGACTAAAATGTAAACTTTGTCTTGGGGGAAGAATTTAAAAAAGGTAATGTTCGCCTTGGGTTGGATTATCGATAACCTGAAACTGTTTTTAGGCCTAATGGTGTCAGTAAAGGAGCGCCCAGGAATAACCAAAATCATCAGGCCTTATCCGCTTGGGACTCTAAATAATGATTACAACTCCAACTCAGTTTTTGAGTTACTTTGGCATGGACCAATAAAATTCATTTCCCATTAGATTTTCATATTCATGCCATTCAGAGAAACAGTTTGGGGTGAAGAGCTTGTGAAAGTAAGTAATGTGTGACAGAACGCAGTTTCTTCTTTTTAATGAGAGACCTCTGCGTCAGTGCAGTGGGGTGGTAACATGGAAGACACCAGCCAAGAGGTTTGAACCAAGCTCAGTTTTTGCTGCAACACGAGACACCATACAGCAATGCACAGTGTCGGCCAATTAAAATGTGTAAGTGCTCAATCCTGGTGGATTACTTTGTTACGTGAGTGGCATATTTCTACTGTTAACCTCATCATCGACAAAACGAAGGATACAATAACCCTGAGTTATAAAATTGTGAGTGTTTTAGAATCTAACGAGCCTTCAGACATATGGGTGTATTAATCAGACCTTGGCCTTGGATAACAGCTCAGTTTCTCACAAAAAGAACAAAATAAATGATAATCTGGCTGTGATACAGTAATTTGCTTCAGAGCTTTGAACCAACAGGGCTCCCGCCCACAATAATCCATTTTACACTGATGACTATCTCAGCTGTCTGATGCCAGATAAACGTATTTCCATTTCTGCAGTTGCAAATATTCAGGTCATCTTGGGTGCATTAAGAGGCAAATTCAATATATTTTTTGACCTCTGTCTAATTACAATGTGCGGCTGCTGTCTGCATGTTAATACCCGATGGAGAGAAATCATTTCCCCCATTTCCCCAGACTGGACTGGACTGAGCGAAATTGGTTGAATTGAAGTCTGTTCACTAAATTTCGATGTCACAATATATACAATCTGGTTCACATGTCACAATACTAGTCTCTAAATCTTTCAGACTCAGCAGTGGCTGTGGATGAATGGATTTCTGACCTCGTTGTGCCGTGCAGAGCAGTAGGATGTAGAAGGCATTGTCATCGGCCACTCTGCGCTTCCTTTCTCCACTTCCTACTTCCTGTCTGGCCAGTGGCACAACGAGGATATTCCTCTGTCCAACGCTGAGAATAAAAACTGTGCATGTGTGTGTGTGTGTTTATTTAGTTTTTGATCTCCACAAAAAGTTCCATTGATTCACTTGCATACTTCTTTTGTGCTTAAGAAGCGTTATCTGACCCACTTTGTGTGCAGCTGCATGCATGTATTCCTGCTTGCATGTACAGCGTGTGTGTTAATATTATTGATATATTATATAAATGTAATGTGTGCAAACATTTTCTCTGTCTGTTTGTACAGGTAGGGGATGATAACACATGAAGAGGAAGTATGAAATGAAGCCATATTTGTATTTCTATGAATTTCTGCTTAGCATATTGTTTTTGCAATAAAAAGCATGTTTTTCTGTCCCTCTGGTTTCACGCAGTGGCTATAAAAAGTACCCCTCCCACCCCCACCCCTCTTTGTGTGTAATTGTCCTGGATCACTGAATTAAAGAACATGTCATTTGACTGTTTGATCAACAGAAAAAAAGACCCTTTAATCAAAGCATTCCCACTCCAAGTCAGTATTTAGTGCCTTTGTGTTTGTGTATCACAGACGGGCCTCTATCACCTTCTTCTTCACAGAGCCCTGCTAGGTTGGCATCATTAGTGGACAGTCTTTTTCAAGTCCAACCACGATCTTGATTTGATTTTGATGTGAGCTCTGACTCAGCCGCACTCCTGTGTAGCTTTGGCTTCGAGCTTGAGCTCAGCTCGATGTCTTGCTGGAAAACAAGTTGCAGGTTTTTTGCAGAAAAAAAAAAGGGCTCATCAAACCAGAGAGATGTCTTCAAGCTGACTTCTGCCAAACTGTATAGCTGAGATGTCATGTTAGTTTTTTTGCTTAAGGGTGGCCTGAGCCCACAACACTGCACAGGCTTTCAGATCTGTCTCCTTCAGAGTCGTTATAGATCTTTTGGTGGCCTTCTTGCATGCTCGCTTGTTTTTTTTGACGACAGCCTGCTTTAGGCAGATTTATAGCTGTCATACTCTTTCCTTTTCTTCATGATTGATTTAAGTTCTCAGAGGGATATTCAATGACTTAAAGTACTTTTATCCATCCTGATCACCAAATGTTGGACGTTCCAGAAGTGTATTTATATCACAATCAACTTTAACCCACTATGCATACAAGTGTATTTTATTTGGAATTGACATCACTGACATCACTTTTTGGACATCTGTTTTCACTTTGACATTAAAGGATCTTTTTAAAAAAGAAGTCACATTAAATCGACGACTAAAACATGAAAACTTCAGGGGGGGTAATATTATATGCATGTATGTATGTTTGGATATGCATGAACACATCCTCCTGCCAGGCTAAACGGGCATCGGTGTTGATTCCCATCAGCGGCTGCCACAGTGATCTAGTGGCTGGGCTTTGTGGGTGAGCTGTTTTTAGACGGAGGGAATGTCACTGGATTTATGTGGCTAATGCCAAAACAGCTGCTGCCATGAATAGCTGAATGAGGCCTCATAGTTAATATCGACATCCAGACAGCATCATTCCGGAAATGTTGCAGGTGAAGGTTAAGACAATAGAAAGTGAACACATATTATGGTATAGACAGTGTGCGGTGATTATCTTGACACTGTTAAACGTCTCTCTCTCTCTCTCTCTTGCTCAGTCTTTATCTCTCACACACACACTGTACAATTAAACACACACACACCAGTTTCCTCTGTTAGCCAGCTGGCACATTGCCCATCTGAGTCCATTCTGAGGCCTGTCTGCCGTTTGTGTTCCCAGCTCGTCCACTTTCCATTTGTGTGTGTCTGTGTGTGTGTGTGTGTGTGTATGTGTGTGTGTGTGCATCTTCCTGTGGGCCAGTCCCCTGGCACACATAGTCACATTTCCACACCCAGTTCCTACACAGCCCCATCCGCACACCTCCCCATTCACACTCTCACAGAACATCACACACACACATCGACGGGTTAGTCGCTTAGCTTAACCTGGTCTTACTGGAAGTGAGCTGTGGGTGGAGTCTGTGTGTGTGTGTGTGTGTGTATGTGTGTGTATGTGAGCGAATGGTGGGAGGGTGTGTGGGTGTCAGTACACCCAATGGTGAGTGTGTGTTTGACAGAACAAAGATTCAAGATAAGATACAGTCAAGAATTCAGGCTCATTGTACCAGAATGTAATATTTCCAATACTAAGGATTAGATTAGGGAAAGATTCTGGTGATGCTTAAAACAAACCAACATTGAGTGTTGATAGGAAAACAAAAAGCACACAGCAGTATTCTATATCAGAGTCCAGCTTTCTGTTGTCCATCCTGACGTCCTCCCTCTGTGGACTTTGTGGCTTTTAACAATGTCACAATACTCAAGACTCAAAACTCAAGTCCTGCAGCTGCTGCATGTACAAGTGTCCAGATAAAAAACAGAGGATATGTGAGACCCTTTCATTGACACTTTATGCGTCTCCATTGGTCAGATCACAAATCTGATTGCACTCTAACTTGTTTTTTTCATGTTGATTTCTACATATAATTCATGGTGGGATCTTCTCCAATCCAGACAGTTTTTTTAGTGTCACTGGTTTTCATCTTGAACTTTCTGGCATTGTTTTGGCATGGGTAGGATTTCCCAAAACTCCCAAACCGCAAACATGTTGAGTCTGTTTCAAACAGGTTAGACTTAAGATAATTTTGAGTCACTTGAATGTAAACACATTACATAATTGGGAATTTTTCTGATGACTGAGTCATTTTTCTAGGGCGGAAAGTCTTTACCTCCACCTAAGTTCATTGATTCCTACTTTTAATTAACGCTCCTCAAACAAGAGTAACTAATCATGTGGATATTCCAGTCAGAGATTAATAACAAATTAACAAAGTAACAACAATATTGTCTTTGTTGTTAGTTTATTCAATACAGTAAGAAAGAAAATAGGTTGAGAAGACAATATGAGCATACAGCTATAAGAATATTAAATATCACCCAGAGAATATCAAGTTAACAAGTATTAAGCTGAAAGGTCAGAGATCCTCTCACACACACAAAGTGGTTCAGACAAAGGGTGAATACCAGTAATGTAACGTTACATTTATACAGGTGTCCTTGCCCATGGTCATACATCTTCCTACTTCAGCCCTGACACGTGTGTCCTCCCATATTGGGGAGTTCTTCTCTAACTTTCCAAGTTAGAGAAGAACTCCCCATGAAAACTCATGTGAGAAAAAGTTTTACCAGACATTACTTTACTGCCCAAACTCTTGGCTGGCCCTTGTAACTAGTCACAGCTGTCAGTTAAGACAAACTGTAAACTGTGTTAACATTTAACAGTGTAATGAATAATTTGTCACCCCACTAATCTTTAAGGGAATAATTTCAGCTGTGGATCAATACACATTTGGTGCTTTAGTGGATATATTCAGCAGCAGGATGGTGCTATGAAGGACTGACTCTAAAGTGCCTAGGTTTGTTGAAGAAACGTCATCCAGTCCAGCACACTGTGACATATGATACATCGGGCTTTGGATACACTACACTTGTTAGCAGGATACATTTATTGTTGGTTTTGGTCTTTTCATGAGAGTCTTTGACAACAAGACAGATGAACAATAACACCCGTCTTATCCTTTAAAGCAAATTAGCTGACAGGAGTTGATGCAGCTTTTCCAACGTCACCTAATTTCATGCCATCTGAAGGTGTGAATAAGACGGTACCACAGACTTATATAAAGGGAGAAATAGCCTTGGCATCTCTAAGCCAGTAAGAAAAGTTTTGTTTATGAAAGTGACAATATTTATTTTCCACCTCTGCTGTCTAATCCTGTACACCCACTGATGCATCCCAAGGAGATCATCTGGAGGTTTCATGACTTACAGGGGAATCTGGTTGGATGCTGCATGTTCTTCTTTATGTCAGACATAGAAACCTGGAATGTTCAGAGAGGGTTTAGTAGAGTGAGAAGGGAGATCTGTCTAGATTAAGAGCAATTTGATCCTGAGTCACTGTGACATATCAGTATTACTATGAGTGGTTGCTAGTGGTAGATGATCTGTCTGTCTGCGTATGTGTGTGTGTGTGTGTGTGTGTGTGTGTGTGAGAATCCCTTTATAAAGTTTGGCTGCTGAGACAGGAGATAGATTATAATGCATTATTCATCGTGTAACCAGTGTCATCACACACGTCCGAAGATCAGTTAACACACAATATGGACCTTTTATGATCCAATATGCAGTAATCTCATCACAAAGGATGTTAACAGTAATCAGTCTGGTAATCAAAGCTTTGCTTCTCCGTCCTATCAGTGCAACAGCTTCCTCATCAGAACAAAAACAACAGTGACTGAGAGAAAAAGAGACAAGCAGACAGAGACAGTCCTTCTTCCTCCCCTGCTTGCTTCAGCTTAATTGTATTACTCAGCAGGACTGAGGATGTCTGAGTTCACATTGCTTATCCAGATGATGTACTGTGCCTATGAATGTCTTGTATTTTTTTGTCTGTACACCTTATGCCAGTCCTCTCTCCCCCTAATTATTTGTACTGCCTTGGCAGCACTATATGTTTTCTGCACTTGTTTTAGTGCCAGCGTTGGTTCAAGCACAATTTATGTATGTGGACATAAAGACATTTACTCAAAAACAAAATCATGTTTAAAAATGTGACCCTTTCAGGTCAAATAAGTATGAAAGTATCAAGTGTGAAGTATGCTGAAACACAGAGAGAAAATATGTTTGAATAAAAATGTGATAATAATTTTGACCTTTAAAGGTCCAGTGTGTCAGATGTAGGGAGATCTATTTATATAAAATGTCAGAAATGGATATGTATAACTTTGGTTTCATTAGTGTGTGATCACCTAAACAATATATCAATCATTCTGTTTTTGTTACCTGAGAATGAGGCTTATATCTACAGAGTGTCGCAGGTCGTGTGCCATGTTGAACCACCATGTTTCTACAGTAACAGTTTTTCTCGTATGTTGTGGCCATGAGTTTCTTTTTCATGCTACGACAGTGAGGGGGAAGCAACAGAGCTACATCGCTATATGCTACAGTGTGCTGGCCTGCCTCAGTTTGTTCAGCTGCTTTGAGCTTCACAACCCACAAATCTTCATTTCCTTCCAAGAACCGGCCCTGGCAAAGACACAATCTTACTGAAATGCAAATGTTGTTAATTAATTCAGCAGAGGATACTGTTTTATCAATGAAGACATACATCCACAGATGCTTTGGTGACCTCCTGACCTTTTATGTACTGTAGCACCCCGCTGACCCAAAACTTCCGCTTGGTCTCAGGGCGAGACGTCTCACACACAAATCCTCTGAGAACATGGTTTCCCAGCAGATCCATCCTGGGGTTTTTGGTGACTTCCTGTGTTTTTACCAACAAACATATGAAACTGAATGCTGACTGTAATATTTACAAAAACAGGCAGATTGGGAAAGTCTATGCTTTCTATGATTCTTCTTTCTTTTTTAAAGATAATTTTTATGATAGTACAGCTGAAGATAGACAGGAAGCAGAGAGAGGGGGAATGACATGCAGTAAATTAGCCGTCCCATGCAGGATTCGAACCAGAGCCAGCTGCAGCGAGGACTGTAGCCTCCACACACGGGGCGGCCGCTTAACCCACTATGCTACCGACCGCCCCTATGATTCTTCTTTCATCCGTTTATCTGTTGATTAGTGTTAATTATGTAGATTTTACATAAATGAGATGCAAATATGATTTCAAGCTGCGTGGATATTCTAGGCCTACTGTCTTATTCATTTCGCATTGTTTAGGACTTAGGAAGTCAAGTCTCACAGTTAAAGAATCCAAAGAGTCCTCACTTCTGAGACTTAAGTTCATTAAAGTTCATGAATTCTACAGCACTGTATATATTGTTACATCAACCTGGTGGTTTGACATTTTCTGAGATACAATCTGTCTTTTTTTGCATTAGAGGTAGAAAGATGAAATTGATTTGGTTGTATAAACTGAATACTTTCTGCGCTCTTTGTGACTCTTTTTGTATAAACAGTATGTAGAAGGCTACTAAGACTTTGATAATTTGTCTCATTAGAGTCACAAACTGGAGGAAATGTGATGACAGAGGAGCATAAACATAGATATAATATATATGTTTATATATATATAAATTGATGTATTTCCAGAAGAAGGAAGTCAGAAAATAGAAGAGACAGACGTGCTGCGACTGACAGGAAGGAGAGGGGGGAAAAAGAGAGAATAAAAGAGAAAAAGTAAGAACCTTCAAGGACACGTCCTCTTTGTACTTCTTGTCACTTGTCCAAATTTCCGCACTTGAGAGGGTAAGTAGAAATAAATCAGCTGACAAGCCTGTACGTGAATGAGAATCACTGTGTTTGTGTGTATGAGATAGCAGGAGAAGAAGTACACACTCATTTATTTCCGTTGTGCCAGACAGACTGTGAGTGAAAATCCATCCGTCACCCCCCTTCCACCCCAAAGCTGACTCCACCTCTTCAGTCTCCATCTACATTGTCCCTGGCCTCAACAAGTACCATAAACCTGCAGCCATAATTGGTGAACTGTCTGCACTGGGTGACCGTCGCATCACTCGACTGTCCACCTCGCTTTGTGCTTTGTTCCCTCTAATTTGGGGGCCTTTTTGTTTTTCTTCGGACAACCATCTGAAAGAATCATTTCATTTTTCTACTCCGCCAGTCCATCTATCACACTCATTGGTTTATCCTCCTCTTTCAACCTCCCTTGTCCCCTCTCTCTGCGTATTCATTTAACTCGGTGGCCCGACGTATTGTGGTGAATGCTAATAGGTTCCCACGCTCACAAGGTACAATATAGTGAAGAGTAAATGACTGTATGTGTGTGTGTGTGTGTGTGTGTGTGTGTGTGTGTGCGTGCGTGCGTGCGTGTGTGTGTGTGCAGGCTGGGCGGTCAGTCCACAGTTCCATTAGCCTGATGGAGTTTCTATTAAATTAGAAACTCTCTCTCTCTCTCTCTCTCTCTCTCTCTCTCTCTCTCTCTCTCTCTCTCTCTCTTCCTCTCATACACACACACACTCTCTCTCTCTCTCTCCCAATCACATTAGTGCTCTTATCTCATTTGTGGAAGCTCTGCAGGCAGCGAGCTGTGGGGGAAGCGGAGGGGTGGAGTTATGATCTGGAAGCGGACAGTAAAAAGGACAAGCCCTCATAAATAAAGAGAAGCAAGGCGGGCAGTTGATGTGTATCTACAGTACGTGTGTGCATGTGGACACACGGAATGAGTGTGTGTGCGTGTATGTGTGTGTATGTTACGTGGTACATGTGCAGTCGTGTGTGATGAGTGTAACTTTTCAATTGTCGGGGATGTTTAAAATGAAATTGGTCCATCAACAGCTGTGACAGACATGGCGTCCTTTAATGCTGCCTGATGACAAAATGCAGCACAGAGTGGGTGAGACAGCAAGTGTGTGTGAGACTGTCATTCTAAAGAGCAGATGTAAAACAGTAAACACACACAATGTGGACAGTTTGTTGGTTCTTACTGCAGTGGGCTTCTCTGGATTATAACTGGATTAGATTAGACTAATTCAGGGTCAGGATGAAAACAATAATTCTTCAGTTTGGGGAACATGTGTGTTCATTGTCATACCAAGAGGTTAGTCTAGCTTAGCATGGGGATAAAGAAAACACAAACTGTTCGTTACATCACTTTTGTTTCATTTATACACAACCAGCGATGTAAAAACAATCATTTGTGGGTTTTGGAAGGAGTATTTCGACATGAACAATGTGTCCACCTAGACGTTCTGCGCAACATCTGTTTGTAGTGTGGAAACCTCAGAGTGACGCCAGCATCCACAGATGTCATTTCATCAAACTATTTTGGTTTGTGAATAGGTCAAACAAACAAGATATATCATGTTAATTAGTGGGTTTAGTGGTGCTGGGAGGTGGATTCTTATTTTTACCTTTGGACAGAGTCGGGCTATAGTTCTGCCTCCTCCTCCTCCTGCTGGATCCAGCTTTATACTTAACATTCAGGCAGGAGAGTGGTATCAATCTCCTCTGACTCAAAGCAGGAAAGCAAATAAGCATATTTCACAAAATGTCAAACTCTTCCTGTGAAGAAAAGGATTTTTTTTCAAAGATGAATGGTTAGAGGTGCTTATCGTGTGGATGATAGGAGACTGTGTGCAGCAGAAAATCACTGTGTACCTGATGAACACATGGTTGCTCATCCAAAATAGATCCAAAAACAAACCTGATGACATCTATGTTATATATTTGTATTATAATGCATTTCTGAAGATGTGTTATAGGGCCAACAAAGCCAAAGACAAACAAAACATTTTAATTTTATTATTACTATATTATCATATTATTGTATTATTTTATTACATTTATTTTTAATGGTTCCATGTCCAAAATTACTTTAATCTTAATATTTAATATCATGATATGGTGAACTTGCAGAGGAATATACTGTATAGTGCAGAGATGTCCAAAGTATGGCCCGGGGGCCAATCACAGCCCATGGTAGGTTTTATGCGGCTCGAAGCTTCATATTTATGATATTATTTATGGCCTGCTAGGATTGTCAGATACTGTATGACTGGAAGATTTGTCTTTTTGGACTGACATAACGAAGCATTTGAATGTGTTAATGTCACCTGCTGGTATTATATATCTGTAGACACAAAATATTACTTTCTGAGTGACCTTGTTAAAGACAAGAGCAAGATTGATATGTTTTAAACACAAATGTTAACAGGCTTTGCATTACTCATAATAAGTCATGTTTAGAATTAACATGAGGTTAATTTGTATTTGTATCAACTTCATGCAAGTTTAACGTGTTCCATACGATTTATTCTTTGTTATTTGACTCCAGATGTGAAAGAAAGGAAGAACTGGTTTTTAGATTTGTTCACACCTGATTGGATTTGGTGACATTGTCATTTTAAAAAAAATAATTGTTACAGAACATTTGTTTGTAACTTTTATTGTTCATTTTTTCATTTTTAAAATGTTAGTATTGGCCTCCGGGGATCTTTACATTGTCAAATGTGGCCTCCTTTAAAAGAAGTTTGGACACCCCTGGTATAGTGGCTAATTCTAGACACAACTACCAGAAAGGAATGGGTATTTTCATCCGCTAGCTCTCTAAATGCGCCTGTTATTGTCCTGTTTATGTAACGCATGGTGGTGGTAGCGTGGCAGTGAGTGACTGATGCATTGTGGGAGTCAACTGCATAGGGTATAAACACTCTCACTAGTCATTAGCACAAAACTGACAAAGATGAACACGGCATGTTGTCACCTGCATACTGTGAACGATCTCAGACAGGGCTCGCACATCTATGTGTATGTTAAGATTAATCACAAAACATGAGCATGAACCATGTAAGTCAGGGTTGGGCCTGTGGGTGTAATTGCCATTGCTGCCATTAAGAAGTACAGTGCGTAAAGACATATTATGTGTGTGTGTGTGTGTGTGTGTGTGTGTGAGTCCCTCTCGTCTAAATCTTACACACTGGACCTCTAACAAGAGATGTAGTGAGATGAGAGATGGATGCACGGAGACAGACTGAGACAATGTGTCCCTGGAATGTATAATTATCAGTGTGTGAGCGTATGTGGGTGTGTGCAGGCGACAGTGAGCCATTAGCCAGGTTTAAATGAAGGTCTGCATCAACAGCAACTATTCTAATAATGACTGCCTTTGGTCACAGACAAACTAATGTACTGGTGGCGTCTGCTATGTCCTGTATATATGAGTGTGAGTGTGTGTGTGTGTGCATGTGTGCATATGACTGAGTAAGGAAACATACCTCTTAAATTGTCCAAGGTGACACTTGTGTCTCTATGTGCAGACATCCCCTGTAATGCATTGCTGGCAGCGATAGGGTTTCTCTGTTCTGCTGAGCTCTATGTTACACACACAGTGGAGTAAAACAGCCTCGACCACAACATATTCAACTCAATATATGTTGAACTTTAGCAGTGTATTTTTGTTGTATGTAATTATATGTTGTTCTGTCCGACTTCCAAAGAAGAATTTTTACATTCTGATAGTGGTTTCTCGTTAAAGTAATGCTTCCTTACAAACATGTGACTCATATAAGCATGTACACACACACATGGTTTCAGGAAACAGTCCCTCACTTCTAAATCACTCAACCGCAGAGATTAAATCCCAAACTAAAGCGGTTACAGGTAGTGACTTCACTGCTTACCTCATTCATTTGACCTCTGTGATTGGTTAATGGTTAATGTGAGCCATTCCGTGCTATCTGGCTCAATAATTAACCTGCTTTCTTTGTTCCTACTTTTCTTCATGTCGTTTCTTTGTTGTTCAAAGAACCTTCATCGTTTTCAATCTTTCTTCCCGTCAGCTGTTTTTCATTGTTTTCCCTGTTTTTATATTCAAAGTGCCGGTTCACTGGCACAGCAGATAATCTGTCAAACACTGACCCTGAAGTAGGTTCAGCACCCAAATCTACCTCATAAGCTCATTTCATTCGACGCTGCATTTGTAGTTTTAGCTTTAAAGTTCAGCCACAGCAATGGCAAAATATCAAAATCAATTCATTCATTGTTGGGTTGTATCATCCATTTATTTGACCCACCCTCCTCTGTGAGAGTATAATCTGCTCCACAAATGAGGAATGCTTTGTAGTTGGGACACAGGATTTGATGGTACAAACATGTATTTTTGAATAATGGGTGGATTTAGCTGTGACACTTTCTGGGGTAAATGGGACTTCCATCATACAGATTTGTTTTGCATCATTATGCACTCACAGTGTAACCTAATGAGTTTTTCTTCTCCTTTTATTGGATGAAAGTTATTTAGGTCCAGGGTCAGTCATATAAATTGGTATAACAATTAACAAGTAACAAGTAAATCTGCGATACAACCTGCCCCCCGGACAGTTTGTGAAATTGATGCTTCTGAGAAAAGCAATACAAGCCGGGGGAGCAGCTTTATAAACGTCTGCTTAACATGCAGTAACAGAATAAGTGTCTCGATTAAGATAAAACACTAGTTATCGATCACAAGATCTTCACACTCTGTTTTCATTTACACTTTTTTTTAAAACAGATTGACTCAAAGATTTGTTTTTAATAATTATATTGACTCTTCCTTCATTATGCTGAAGTCCAGAGGGAGAACAAGCTGTTTTTCAAATGTTACAAATTAATCCATTGTGCAGTTCCAGGAAGCACAAAGACTTTATTATCATTACTACAGTACTCATCGATTGGCACTCTCCATCCCAGCCTTAAGTTATTCATCTATTCAGACTGTGATGTGTGTGTGTGTGTGTGTGTGTGTGTTTGTGTGTGTGTGTGTTGTTTCTCCCAGGATCTCCTGTCTCTAGGTCCTGGGAATCAAACATAGTAGCAGTCAGTAAACACAGCTGAGGTCATGTGGGACAAAGGATATATACTGTAGGCTTTATGTGGTCATGGTCATTTGAACTGAGAGTGACTCCATAATAAGATCAGGACAGAAAAAAGTCACATAGGACGTATCACTCAGGCTGACCGATACTAAATGTCATTATGATAATGGATTTCTATTAGGTTTTGTTGCCAGCAGTGCACCTTCATAACATTGTTTTCCTAAAAACTGTTGATGATCAAAAACACTGTAAAACTTTATTAGAATTCATTCACACTGCATCCATAACCTTTTGTCTGAAAAGACCTTCAATCTAACATTGTCTCCTAGAAATGACATTCTTGTGCTACTAATGTCCATCAGCAGATACATTTAGTGACAAACATAATGCAGATCCAATTATAACAACATAATGAGAAAACATCTGTACCGACTCAGGCGTTTTTTTATGGTTTGTTGAGGTTCAGTTGAGGAATGGTTTACTTTATTAACATTTAAACAGTTCATCATTTTAGGACACTTTTCCATTTTCTGATGAAGAATTAGATGTGAAGATGGATACCACTCTCATATTTGTCCATTAAATATGAGGCTATACATAACACATTGTCATTTTTACACTTTGTAAAAGTGACTGATCACAGATAAAATACATATATTGATGTGTTTTAGTTTTAGAGGTGATGGTAGGTGGATTGCGTTTCACATTTCACAGGATATCTGTTCTCTGCTTCCAGTCTTTGTGGTCAGCTAACTGGCTCCTGGTCGTGGCAGACAGATAGAGACGCTTGTTACTTGTTCCTGATTCCTTCAATGAACCTTAACATGTAATGGCCCACACACACACACACACACACACACACACACACACAGTAATAGTAACAGGCTCCAGGTCAACAACGTCATGTCCACGTTCTAAATTGATGGAGTCTGAGCAGTCTGCTGTTTGCCATCTGCTCTTCAAAGACACATGTAGTCTTCTGAGAGATTTGTATCAGTCTTATAAACACATAAGACCTGTGTCTGTCTTTTGTACAAGGCTCTGTGTCACATGTGTGGATGCATGTTTGCCTTGGACTACAGATGTTCACCTTTTCAGGAGCAAAGATAAACAGCGTCATGTTGAACATTTATGAGTTTATCCAAAAAAGGTTTTTATAAAAAAAAAAGACAGTAGAAGTTTTTCACTGACTGGAGGTATGTAGTTCTCACATGATCATGATATCTGCCTAAAAGTGTTTACAACTGACTGTCAGTGTTAGGATACACTGTCTACGGGGTTAAAGGTCAAGGACATGCAAGTGAACATGACGAGTTTATCTCTGCAGGGTCTCTGAAGCTCGTATGTTTGACTGACTAAACTCTCTGCCTGATGGATGTCTCTTCATTGCACTCTCTGGTACCGGTCATAGATATCTGCTTCACATAAAAGTAGCTGTTCGCTCTCTGCCTTTCTTCAGTGTCCCAAAACACACGTCAAAACAGCGCTAACTATATCTACACCATCTGGATTAGCTGAGCACGCAGTAACGTCAGGAAGATGCAGATGGCAAGAAAGCAGTGAAAGTGAAATTGAAGAGGAGAAAATATGTAAAATGCAATTTCATTCTGCATCTGACCAATAAAACGGTGTTAAGGTGGACTGAAAGTTTGCAGAAAAGCTTTGCGAATTCATTTGTCTGTTTGTATTGATTCAGTCTTCTGACAGAATATCCGACTTTAGTTTGACTGATCCGTCTGGACCTTTGTAGAGAAGCAGTGAGACACATCTGAAGACAATTTGAGCACGTCAAATGAGTTTGAAGAGTTTGACATTAAACTGATTCCCTTTCTTACAGTGAGTTATAAGAGGAAACCGCATGACGCCATTGTCAAGTCTGTAGGCTATGTAGCTATATAGTCAGGAGATGATTATCTTAACTTGGCACAAAGACTGGAAACAGGAGAACCAGGCTAGTATCACTAAAGCTCAGTAATTAACAGCTTATATCTTTTTTCTTTATGTACAAAACACAAGCCTCCGCAGAGCTGTTTGCCTCTGCTTTGAGTCTTTATGGTAAGCTCAATCACCTGCTGGCTCTAGCTTCATATTTAGTGTACAGGCATGAGAGTTGGTTTCTAATTAACACAAATGTAGTGGTCCAGTCTTTTTGTGTGCTGTTGAACACAAGCCATTTGGATATTATTCCTGGCAAACTTGGTTTCAGGGGATTTACCGGACATTGTGGTAACATTTGATTATTTTTCTGTATTTGACATCATTAAGGTGTAAGAAGTGACGGGGCAGGGTGGTGACTATTGTTTTATTATTCTGTCTCACCACAGCCCATTCTCAAGACACACACACACACACACAAATATAGACACATATTGTACTTTCTACAGTTGTTTTTCCGTTTAATGTGTTTGACTTTTTAAATCACTGATAGATTTTCAAAGCAGTTCAATTAAAATAATCATAAAAAATATAGAAATTATTTTAAAAAATTGTCTAAATGTAATTTTATAACTTTAGAAATAAATAGATAAAAAATTTACACATTTAAAGTCTATTGTTCACACACACAAACGTAGGCGCTGTGTTAGCATCACTTCCCCCAGGAGCAGCACGTAGTCACAAGCGTAGTTGTAGCAGGAAGGAGGTGATGTCACCTGAACCTCTTCCTCCGCTCCTCCGCACCACCCCTCCACACTTCCACCACTGCTCTCCATCTTCCGATAAAAGTGGCCTGTGGTTGCGTAAAGGAAAAGAACTTAAAAATACTTGTCCACCCAGAACTTTACTTAACAGCAATGAAGCAGATAAGACAGCAGCTTCTGTTTGGAAGTTTGTGCCTTGGCAACAGAAAGAGGAAGGAAGGGAGGCGGGAAGGAATTTAATCCATGTTGAATGCGCGAATAAATAAGAAAAGAATAAAAATGTTTTAGTGTGATAACATGACAAACCAGCTTCAGGTCTTATATAAGCTATAATAGTATCTACCTCAGTGTGAACTCTTGGGTCATACATTATAATGAGTTAGCATTTCCTATTCAGTTTCCTTACTGAGTGAGCATGCCTAACATTATGAAGACCACATACTGTGTGTGTGTGTGTGTGTGTGTGTGTGTGTGTGTGTGTGTGTTGCTCCATCATTTACTTCATTCCACCTGGCTATGATGAATTGTTCTGACCTGTGACCCCTCCATCAGAGGAGCTGATGGTGAGTTATGCCCGTGGGTATCTCTGCCAGCTAAATCATTTAGCTGGAGTGACTGCTGGTAAAACATCATAGAACAGGTTTTTATTACACGCTGCTGTAAAAGAAATAAAATTGCTTTTTAAGGATTTGACTCAGCATGAAGTTCTGTGCTTTGAATAATGGCTGACCACTGCTGTTACCAAGCGTGTGGCAGAAATGCAGCATGTATCAATGCAGAAACATGGACATGGACACCATATTATGCATCATTGTCATGACAACAGTC
This sequence comes from Larimichthys crocea, assembly GCF_000972845.2. NCBI lineage: Eukaryota > Metazoa > Chordata > Actinopteri > Sciaenidae > Larimichthys > Larimichthys crocea. The sequence goes on from NC_040018.1 coordinate 9,385,725, forward strand.
TGGTAAGTCAGGAGAAAACTCTGCACTATGTCGCCTTAAAATGATGTTTCAACAATTTACTAATGCACTTAATGGTTTAAATGAACCTGACCTGTAGCCACTTGTGTGGGCTGAAGGGAGATTACGTATACTTTTTAAAGAGCAAATAACACATTAAGGCAGCTGTGACTCAGGTGCTAGAATGGCTCATGTAGTATTCGAAGCCGGTTCGATTCCCAGCTCCCTCAGTCCAGCCAAAGTGTCCTTGAGCAAGATAGCGAACTCTACATTGCTTCCTGATGGCTGTGATGATGGTGTCTGAATGTGTGTGTATTTATGAGCATAGTATCAGTGTGTTGCTATACCACTACTGGTGGCAACCTCTGAATGTGTGTTGTGAAAGTGCTTTGAGTGGTCAGTACACCAGTGAGGAGCCAAATAAACACGTCCAAGCAAAAAGTCCATTTAGCATTTTACATTCTTGCCCTTATAAATAAGACGTTAGATTCATAATCAATAAAACAAACACATTTGCTCATTTAATCACACTCAGGAATTCTGATGCTACATCCTTACTTGGTCTGGTATGACCATTAGTTTATGATGCTAATGCTGTATCACTGACATCAATGAGTCAGACTGTTGACTTTATCTCTCCTCTCTACTTTTATCTCATAATTCCCATTTGTGGCCACAATCATTGCTATCCATCAGAAGTTACACAGTGCTTGTACCTCCAACAACGCTGAATCCTTTCGGACTATCCCTGACCCTGACCCACATGTTCCAAACTCCATGTTAATTAAACAGTTTCTGCTAAAAATGTGAGTTATTTTCTTGACAAAGCTTGACTTGACAAAGCTACCAGAGCCAGAAAAGACATTTGTGCAACAGTTTTCATAGGCCAAGTCATGAATAAACCGATCTTGATGTATGAAATGGTGGCGTGTTTCCTGAATGCAGCAAAATCTTATCTCCAGTGGTTGGAGAAATGTATTCAGTCTCAAACTGATAGAAATAAAGTCAGTCCAGTCAGAGCCTGCACACTGGAACTGATATGTTTCACACTTGTTTGTATTTTCATGCGGTCAAATTCATCTTGTCTATTTCTGAACCTGTACTGACCCCAAATGTTTTCATGTCATGGACTCATTTAGACCCACATCATAAGAGTCCATCCAGATTTGACTGATAGAGGGGCTCCATACAGACAGTCGACTGTTGTTATTTGCACTGAAATACAAGGAAGGTGATGACAATGAGTGAACAGAATCAAGGCAGGGAAAAAGGTCATCGTGAGAGCACATTGCCTAATAGGGATCATTATAGTGTACTGGAACCATTATTCACTTTGCTTGAGAACCTCCACTTTGAAAGCTACTGGTCTGGAACCTTGGTGGTCACATAATAAGCCACTATTTCCCCTTCCTCCTCTTTTCTTTTTCTTCTGTCTCCCCCTCTTTCCTCTCCTCTTTTCAACCTCCTTTTTTTCCTCCAGGCTCTTTCCCCCCCTCCAATCCATCATGGCTTTGCACGTTGCCCTCGTGGCTGTCAGAGGGGTAAAGAGTGATCACAGTGGTGAGTGGACCATGCCTCTGTATTCTTTACTAAAATACCCATCAACATATGCCAATTACAATACCCATTGGCAATGACAGCGATAAATACACGGCAATGAAAAGTTAAGTGAGGCTAGTTATTATATCTAGTGAAGTGTCAAATGTGATGAGCATCAAAGGAAATGCAATCAATAAGTAAATCAATGAGGCTAGTGATTTATACATCCTGGGATCCCTGGGGTTGAATACATAATGCATTTCCTTTATGATACTTGTGGTGAATCAAAGACGTCCTGGCATTGATGGAGCTAACTGGTCTTCCAAAGGAGGAGACAACATGTCTGAGAGAGGTGTTCATGGACGCTGTCACATGTGAGTTATGATGACCACACACTGGAGATCCCACTGTAGCTTTCCCACCCTTTTCAGATAAGTCAGTATCGGTTTTCCAAGTCTTCAGCACGTTTTCCTCATCTGAATCACATCATCCCAACCCACTAGTATTTGCCTCCAGTCCACACAATGACTGACAAACAGTTACTGAATTATGGCATCGATCCCTCCAGAGGAAATAGCCATTGAATTAAACCGTGAGGTCACTAACAATAATTAGATGATTAATAAGACTTTCACTCTTCACTTGACTCCTGGGAATTAACCAATCCTCTTAAAAGTGGCTCAGTATGGCTTAATATAACACTCGGCTTGTTGTGACCACACACGCAAACACAAGTACAGTATGAGACACACCCTTCAGCGAAGCAGGCAGCAGGACTGTGTGAAACAAGATACGCCTGTTTACTTATTGACCTTTCAATGAACTGCGTTCAGTCTGCCACCCATGGCGCAGCGTCCCTATGCGTAGGCCGAATAGCTCGACATAATTATCCGACTCATATGGAAATCCTCTGAAACACAAGAGAATCGCCGCAGTCAAGACTCGATCTGATCAAGCCCTGTAATTTACATAAATGGGGATGAGAGACGTGAAAGGATAAAACAAAATGTAAAAAGCCTTGTGTTTATTGTTTGATTTGTGTGTGAACATATGCGTGTGTGTGCGCGTGAGTGTGAGGTAGGAGGCAGTAATTATGGGAACAGCAAACCGACACTAGAGATAGAGATTGAGATAGATGGATACATCAGGGATCAAAGAAAGAGGTAGAGTGTAAGAACTCAGAGGAGCAAAATAAGATGGACAATGACTTTTCACTACATTGTTGTCATATTACTCATTACTCACCTGACCTCCTGTTGTTGTTGTAGGTATTATTTTTAAATGATGTTGGCTGTCCTGCCTCTGCTGCTAATCTGAAATTCGGCAAAGAGGTGAATTGTCGGTGGAGCTGAGGCGGGCTGAATGAAGTCCAGGTGCTCAAACAAGCCACCTCTCATTCAAAGTGGCCCAGTTTTAATAACGCATAACTAAAAGTCCATGTAAAGTAAGAATAAATATGTTTTCTGAGTTTGTCAGACCAAAGAAGAAAGTGTTCAAAACTCAGCTGGGTTGCCACCGGCATGTCTACACATGCTGAGAAACAATCAGGAAATAACTTTTTATCTCTGAGCTCAGATTAACAGCTTTATCGAGGCCGGCGCTCGCTCCCTGTTATTGTCACTCTGTCTCTTACGCATTGGCTTTATTTCACAGCCATGAGGTTGGGATGGGTTCATTTTTTAAGTTTTTTTCACATGACATTGTTTGTGTGGAACAGCCACAACTTGCACAGTGTAAAAAGGCTTTCTTTTGTGTGTAGAGTCACCAATTAATACAAAGTGATTTGTCGGCCATTTACCAAGCTGTTTAAGATATTACTGTCACATCACATCACCATGTGAAGCCGGTGCACAGTGACAGGAAAATGTCAATTCAACTTTCTTTGAAGTTTTCAGTCTTGTGTTAATTATATTCGCTGTCCTTTGAGTGTATGTGTTTATGCATGTGCATCAGAGCAGTCCTCTGAGCCCTTACCTTTCGTGACCCTGGCAAGTGGTCTCCTTGGCAACTCTCATGACTCATTTCCTGATTAGTGTGACTGGATGATGTGAGCCCACCAACGTTCCCTTTGGGATCTCCATACTGAACTCTGTCTGGCACTCTCTGATGCAGTGCAACTAAACAGGATGAAGAAAAATGGCAGATATCAAATAAAAAACAAGACAACACATTTTGAAATCAATTATTTATTGATATGCAAGTAACACAGAAAACATAGACGGGAAATATGAAGCAGTAAATTCTAAAATTAAAAGTCAACTCACTGGTATGAAATGTTATTACTTCTGTCTTATTTTTACAGCTTTATTAGCGTTTATTTGTTCCGCCCTTCAAAAATTCAAATTTCATGGTGACACTTTCATTTTATAACACCACTTTCCATAACAGAGCTGTTGTGACCAGTTTCCACATCCTCGTCTTCCAGCCGATCACACACTGCATGCTGACATTTCAAAATAATGGGTTAACCTTTCATAATAAAGATCACACACACTCTTGACGATGCAGAATCCTCATCAGATGCGCAAATGAATTTCATGCTCTCTGATTTTCAACTGACCTGGGATTGTACAGTTTAACCACATTTTTCCTGAAATAATTCCTTTTTTGCTATTCTGCATGTGTACAGTAAACATGGCATGTGCAGATTCATATCCGCTCAACCTCTATCCCCTGTGGATCAACCTACCTCCCATGAAACAACTGCATTTGCTCCAGGCGATGTGGTTTGACTAATTGGTCTCTGAATAATTAAAGAGTTTCATTCCAAAATGACAGATCCACCATTTGCACCAAAGTGACTCAACTTTTAAAAAAAAGATTGATCGGACCATTTAAAACAAATGATGGTACTTTGTAAGCCCTTAACTGACAACATCACAATGCCTTCCCAGACTTCACAAACTGTATATACTGTGTTAGAGATTCTAAATGATGGAATCAGTGCAATGACTGGTGTCTGTGATAGATGTTTGGACATAAAAAGTGAGAGCTCCACTGAGATCAAGATCAAGCTTCCCCACACATCATGTCCCACATTTCTTCTTGTTTGCTTTTATTGGAAATATTTGGAAATATTTGCAGCAAGGATGAGAGCACAAATGTCTATTCGTTTACCCCAAAGGACGATATTCTGGCTCACCTCCCACAATGATCTGTGCAGGGGATTTGCTGACCTCATGACTTGGCTAACTCTTTCTCTCTCTCTCTCTCTCTCTCTCTCTCTCTCTCACACACACACACACACACACACACACACACACACACACACACACACACACACATACACGCACACACAAACATGCACTGGCAAAGACAGGCAGCAGTGGTGCTAAAGTGGTGCTAAATCACATGTGCTGGGCTAATTAGCCTTCTAATGGAAAGGTCGATTTAACAGGCAGTTCATGCATGCATGAGTCATATGTGTGCAGTGTTCAAAGTGAAACATGAAGGGTAAAAGAGAGATGTGACCCCCCCATTACTGAGGTCAGTCAAAAAGAGATGACCAGTTTAAACTCTGATGTACAATCCTTGTTGGCATAGTGACTAAATAAAAATGAACCTTTGTAATGAAGAAGATTTACTTTATTAATCCCTCAGTAGGGATTTTTTGTCACTAATTTCACCATATATGTATATATATGTACATATATACACATACATACCGTGTGTGTGGATGTATTTTGTAACAAAAGGCCTACAAAGGGAGTGGCAGGCAGCTACGTAACTGCACTCTGTTAGGGGTTCGGTTCCTTGCTCAAGGAGGTAAAATTAGGACCTCTTCATCTACCAGTGCACGCTCCATATTATGGTCCAAGCTGGACTTGTACCAGCCACCTGTTCCCAAGCAAAGTCTTTATGGACCGGAGTGCTGCCACCAGGTAAAACATTACAGGCAAATTAATTACATTAATGTCTTAATTCCAAGCCATGCTGGAATTATGTAAGGTAACTAGACAAAACAGTTCTAATCAGCTAAAACAATAAAAATGACTTGTGTGGGGTTTGCATGGCCTTTAAAGCTGCTTTTTTACCTTTCGAAGGTAACACAACAAGCACACTAAACACAACATTGACCTTTTATCATCTTGAAGCGTTGCTATGGCAAACACACATCCAGCAGATACTGACATGTGAAAAAAAATCATGGTCAAAACATTAACATTGAAGTTGGACAAACGTTAGTCCAGTATTAAATCTCCTTTTTTGTGCTTGCTTGGGTTGCAGCAGTGAGACTCAAAATTATTCATCAAAAGAAGTCTGAATGAAAATATTATACAGTATCTCCATTAAGGAGGAAATTTGATTTGTGGAGCTTTATATCTGAGTGAAAAAGAACATTTGGGGCAGCAGAGACGGAAAGCTGGGTGACAGAACAGTGAAGAGAAAAACATTGGAATATGTATGGGAGCTTGTAATGTGTTTGGCTGGTGTGTGTGTGTGTGTGTGTGTGGTCATGAGGTGGTGTTCACACGGGCTGTATAATGGCGTTACAAGTGTTTTTTAAAAGGTGGCCAGATGGGTTTGGACCACAGAATGGAGCGTCCAGCAGCTGGTTGTCTGTAACCACAGACGGTGTTCAGATCAAATGGTCCTCACTGGTTATGTGGCTTCTCTTCCTGATGCAGCCTGTGGAGCAGCTGGTTAAAGCAGACATGTGGACATAACCATCTGTCTAATTCAGAAAGCTATCTGGTTTATAAAATATCCAATTGCACAGAACAAAACATTGCCACTGGCATGAACTAAGTGATAGCTAAGTAAAAACAGAACAATCTTACATAAAGCTAATTGGACTCAAAGATACACCAGGCACAATTTTTATATAAAACACATCATGCTGTCTGCCTGAATCAGACACAGGGTTGAAATTCAGAAGAGCATCCTATTCCCAATAAATCAGTTCACTGTTTGCTGAAATTCAATTATGGTGTTTTAGCATGGGAGGAATTGCTCAGGGAAAGTGATGAATCAAAAAGAAAAATATATTTAAATTGTCTCCTCAACAGCATTAGAGCTGCACTAACATTAGCCCCTGAAGCTAATGGCCGTAAAAGCTAACGTTAAAACCTTAAAACTAATGGAGTAAAACATTAGCTTGGCTCATAGTAATCAACAACAATAGATCAAATGAAAGGTGTCGTTATATGAACCAAGGAGTTTAGCCTCTTTTAGCTGATTGTTTTGTTTTTTTCTGGCCTGCAAACTGGGCTCTCGTCAACTTTGTTGCATCAGCAGCAGGAGAAACAAAAAGCAAAGGGCAGGGGCAGCACTGTCGCCTCACAGCAAGAAGGTTTTCTGGTTCAATTCTCGGGTGTGGACTTTGCATGTCTCCCCGTGTCTGTATGGTTTCTCTCCAGGTACTCCAGCTTTCTCCCACAGTCCTTTACAGGTTAATTGGTGACTCTAAATTGGAGTGAATGTGAGTGTGAATGGTTGTTTGTGTCTATGTGCCTCGCAATGAGCTGGCAACTTATCGAGGGTGTACCACATTCAGACAGAACTGCACTGCGGTGAAAACGCATGTTCATCATTCATCGTCCAGGATCGTCCAATTCTGCAGGTTGTCTGCAAGACACCACAGAGTCCTGTGGTAGAGAGGACTAAACTCTGATACTTATTTCATGCAACTTCAAAATCTGAGTCTGCTCGCTTTGCTATGCTGAAAAATAGAGACACAAAGAAGTTTAATTTGATGTTTCACTGCAGCACCTGATCCAGTCTGAATGCAGGCAAAGTGACCCTGATCTTTTCACTGGAACCTACGTTAAGTCCCCTGGAGACCAAATCATGGAGTAACAATTGGAATGCTGAGATCACAATTAGCCTTTGCCTACTTAGTGTACAGACTTATGGTATCGATCTTCCATCTAACTGTCGCCAAAAAAGCTAAAAAGACTATTCCCTGTGACCATGATGAGAATAAGCGGTTACAGATAATGCATTAAAAAAAAAAAACAGACAAAGTTAGCAACTAGCTAGAAAACATAGTGTTTAGAAACTAAAATAAATCCTTTTAACTTCAACCAGAACTTAATAAGTTTACGATGTAAGATGTTTTTAGCTTGTTTTGCTGCGTTAAAGTGACTAATGTAATTTGATTTAAAGTAATAGGTGAGCGGGGTAGTCCACAGTCCTCACTCTGTGCAAAACTGAAATCTGAAGTTGATCCCAGTAGTCCAATTGTTACTCCATGATTTGGTCTCCAGTGGACTTAACGTAGGTTCCAGTGAAAAAGAAATGCAGAGTAAAGGAAGAAGCAGACATATGTAAGAAAGGCTACATTTATGTAGTGCTTTTTAGTGCTGATATGAGACTTCAGCAGCCTGGATTAGCCGGATCAAGTGAGTATTTTATACATTTCCTGAGACAAATTTACAGACTACTTAAGCCTCAGGATTTTTGATTGTTTTAGTCTCACAATGTCCCTTAATCTTCATTCTTAGGCTGCACCAACAAGTTTTACTAATTAATGTTTTATGTTCCCATTATGGTTAAAGGTCCAGTGTGTGAAATTCAGGAGGACCACCATGTTTCAACAGTAGGGTAGAACGGACAAACCAAGCACTTGGTCTACAAAGTGCATTGCACGATTCCCCCCCGTTTTCTCAGCCAGCAGTTTCTCCTACATACTTTGGATGCGGAAGTGAGGTGAGGTGGTTGCAATCGCAAACTTAAGAACTACATGCTGCCTATGAGCCTTCGCTCAAGGACCAAAAATCATTAATGCACCCGCCCTGCTTGTGTCGTTAAAAGAAAGAAAAAAACATGTTCTGTCTTTAAATCAGCCTCATTATTTTTATCATCAACATCTGAATTGTGACAAATGAACAAACAAACCTGAACAAGTACAATAAAAGCACCCAATGCACTAAATCAGCACGACATCAGAGGTGCCTCCATGTCTGCTCGCTGAAACTGTGAAAAGCTACGGAACATTTCTGTTTCTTGTATTTTGTCAGAGAAAGTTACCTTACACTGAGACTCAGCAAAGATCAGAGAGAATTATTCATGGAGAGGATCCTTCAAAGCGCCAAGATCGTCCTTCACTCTCTTGTTGTAGCTGGAGTTTCTGGTGCAGACAGTATGTCTGTCACAGGTCAGACTGCAACTTGTAACCAGCGGAGGAAAACATCACATGAGCTCAAAGCAATATAGACACACATAAATAAGCAGAGAGTCTGATAAACATAAGCCATTGTGTACAATGCACAATATGTCCTAAGGGATATAGGCTTTAATTGTAATTCCCCTGATGAGTGAGGAGGTCTGTAACTTTGTCTTGTTTTGCTCTAGCCCCCCCTCTCTTGTCTGCTTGTGGTTGAGGTTCATTACATCCTAAGGCTCATTTTTGACATTCTTAACTGGCCTTCTCATCTTGAGCCTAATGTTGTTTTGATGTAGTTATTTTAAAACCACAAACCTCACGTGCTGGTTGGGCTTGTTATGAGGTTGGGCAGCGGTGTGGTGGAGGATTGAAGATGTTGCTCTGAAACAACATGACATTTTCAATTGCAGCATCCCTCTTGTGGCTTCCATTTCCAGTTTCCACACCTGCTGCACAAGCTTTAGTGGTTGAAAACACTCTATTTTTACGTGATTAATGCTTCACTGCACTAGATCGTACACAGACGGAGTAAACAAAGTAGGAGTGGCAGAGAGGATGACACACGACAAAGGTCGTGAACCAGACAATGCCTCTTATAGCCCACTCTGCCCCCGCGGAACGCAAGAAAGACAATTTCCCATGAATTGTCTCCGGTTGCTTCAGCATGTGCAGTGGTTGCACCATGCAGAGCACGACATTTGGTTCCTAATATTTCCGGCCAGGTCTAGCCATGCACGTTTAAATAGCATATGTTCTTATTAAGTGAGATGTACTTGTGGTGTGCATCATTCAGGAAGAGGTTTAATCCACACCTACACAGCTGCATGACAAGAATAGATGAGGACTAGACAGACAGTCGACTGGCACGATAAATAGTCCTATAAATCTACTGAGCTGTCTACTGTGTGTGTGTGTGTGTGTGTGTGTGTGTGTGTGTGTGTGTGTGTGTGTGTGTGTGTGTGTGTGTGTGTGTGTGCGTCACCCCCAGGGATGTAAGTTAGCAGCCAAAACAAAGGTGGTAACTTACTATCTGTCTGCATTCCTAAACCAGATTAAATAACAAGACAACACAATACATATACCAATGCAAACACATTCCATGCAACAGAGAATAACTGGTGTGGTATACATGGCATCTTAATTCATTTTGTTTTCCCTCTGCTGCATCTTTTTTGTAACCTTGAATGAGAATACAGTATGATTACTGTTTTTGTGGGAGCAGTAAGATTTTAAGAGTCTCGTTCTCCCAAATATCATAATGTAATAGATGGTGATATTATATTCCTGCAGAGGTTCATAATGTTTTTGCTGAAAACCAAAGACTCAGTAGTTTGCTGCTGAGATTTAAGGCTTTTAAAACTCTTAAAAAGTTTTATTTAAGTGAAAAACTTTTAATATTACTGCAGCATGTAGTCTTTACATTTGTTCATTTCTAAACCCCTTCCTGTTTAAATATCTGCTCTATCCATCTTACCTCTCTCTGTTATGAAGCAAGACTTCAGTGTGTTTAATATGGCTAGAAATAACTTTTGTTTTAATTAGTTGTCATATTTAAGTGTACATTATAATCAGAACTACAGAAACCGATGAGAGAGTTTGATGCTGCTACAGTTAGCCATTAGGATCAAATTCTTTTCTTTTTTTACCTGTTATCCACCAGCAGGTCGCATCTTCAAATGTATTTTTTAAATGTCACATAAATGTCTAGGCAGCAGCACCTTCTCCTTGGGCAAAACACTGAACCCCAAATTGCACCCTGCATTGTAGCTCACCACCATTGATGTGTGCATGAAACCTTGTAAAGTGCACTATATAAACGTAGCCTTTCTTACATATGTCTGGTCTCTTCTTTCTGCATTTCTTTTTCACTGGAACCTACATTTAGTCCACTGGAGACTAAATCATGGAGTAACAATTGGAGTACTGAGATCACAAATGGCCTAGCTATTTGCCTACTAAGCGTATAGAGTTGTTGTATCGATCTTCCGTCTAACTTTTGCCTAAAAGCCAAAAAGACTATTCCCCAAAATGTTGAACTTTTGCTTTGAGTATTACTTAAGGGTAATTAGCATTGGAGCTCTCCATCAGGTCAATGGGTACAACGACTTCACTGTATAATAAGTCAACAAAATCAAAGAAGACTTAACATAGTCTGGATTTATTCCACAACCAGTGACACCCAGTAAACTATCACATCTATCAATATTAAAAAGTTGATTCCATATTCAAATGTTTTAAACATGGCCACACAGCAACATTCTTCTTCAGAGTTTGAACTTTACATTGCATTTCATTAGATTTTGGACAGACTTGTTTGTGTTTATGTTCCATGCTGGACTGCCTGAGGAATTTAATATACATATCATATGGACTGGTATTTCCCTACAGCTGTTCTTCAGCTCTGCGGGCAGCACAGCCTGGCAGTCTCAAGGATGCAATTTGGATAGATAATAGTGTGAGGACAATGCTGCCATTCAACCAGCCAGCAGCCAGCGGGACAGACAGACATCGAGCAGGTCAAACAGTCAGACGGCCAGTATGTCAGCATTGACCAAGTCATGTACTCTGTGAACCCGAGTCTCCAGAAGAAAACATATTGGACGATTGAATCCAGCATATATAAAGTATGTCTCTTCAGTTTATTAAAATAATAAGGGATATAGCATAATCGTGGTAGTTCCAAACTCAAGCTCTGTGCACACTGGAGCTAAAAATAAGCATACCCCGGTGCCATGGCATTGCTTTATCACCGCTCATTTGAGAAATTTTATTGATGCAACAATGTGGAACACAGAAATGCTTTCATTGACAAAAAAATTATTGGAATTAGGTAAATAAACAACAATAAATATTAGTTAGGTTCAGAATGTCCCTTAAATCTTAACAGTTTAATACACTGTATATTTTGATCTTATTGCCAAAATGATCTTACTTTATCAAACAGCTCATGAACTTTTCAAGGGCAGCTAGTGCTGGAATAACAAATTATAAATCGTTGGCATTGGATGAAATTCCCGGTTCGCACAATCATCTAATACTGACGTTTTCTTGTGGAGACTGGGCTGCTTCTCAGTGGATCCTGTCTATCTCCATCACTTCAAAACCTAATAAAAACTTTTTATAGGATTGGATCACCATGCTATGTCTATAAGAATTTAAGAAGGACAACTGATGTTTCTGTTCAAAGTCCATGTAAAGTAAGAATAAATGTATATTCTGAGTTTGTCAGACCAAATCAGATAAAAATGAGCAGAAGTCTCAGCTCCAGGACTGTGGGGGCATGTGGCTGGAGGTGCTGAAGCCATGCCCACTCGTGGGAGCAGTCAAGCAGTAATTTTGAAGCGACTGAAACGTGTCAGATGAGTTCAGAAAATGACATGACTAATTTTGAAACACTGAGATGAATTCATCTCGATCTTTCTGCTAAGACTACAGGGATATGCTCAAGGTGGCCTCAGTGTGTCATCAAGCCACCTTTTAGGACCGCCCACAAAATCCTGGACTGAAAACTGGGTAAAAAACAGTTTTAACCACTCACTCCACATTTCAGTAATATATCATTCAAAGTCTTTTCACATGTTTTCAGCAACATATTTAATGTATTTTGAAAGAATTGCCTTTATTGTCACTATGCACATGCGTTGCTACAGTATAGAAGATCAGGCTTCACAGTTCTGTTTTTTTTTAATCCTGAATCAGAGAGAGAGGGGGCCTTCCCATGTGGTTTGTGTTACTGCCAGCCAGAACAAAGGTAATGGGTGGAACATAGATTAAGATGAATAATGAGAAGTGAGTGAGATCAGGTGAGATGGGGTGGGTCTACACAGTGAAAGTGCAGCTTTCTTCTACATGAACAGTTGTTGTTGTTGAGAGTTGTCAAGTAGCCTGATACCTCTGCACCTTTTCAAATTGGCACACCAATCATCTTAATTGCACAGACTATTGTTGTCTTGTGACTCCTCTATTTACAGTTATTAGTATTCGGATGATGGATTTCCTGTATGGCAAAGTTTGTTTTCTTTTTAGATTTCTTAATTTTTCCCAAACAAAGTGAGACCCATCACTTCCAGTGCACCACACACACCAGGTATTTCAAACATTAAAGTAGCACTCCATCCAGAATCTATTTTAAGTATCAAACATTAACTCCTGTTGGCTTGAGAGGTGGCTGTAAACAGTTTGTAGTGTCCTTGACGGTGCACCTTGAATATGAATTTATTCTGCTCAAATTCTGACAGGGTTTCACTTTCAAAAAGGTTTCGAACCATAGAGACATCTCGCAGCATAATCCATTTCTCCAGTCTTTAGTTGAATGCTAAACATGTTAAACAACACACTTGTAGAAACAAGGCAGACATTTGTTTTTGTGAAATGATCCCCACCGGTCTTTGTTATTTCCATTCATCACCTTACATGCTCAATTTGCTCAAGGCCAAACTCTGTGTTGGACTGAGCTGGATGCATGTAAAAACTCAGAGGCTGTACAAAATTTGAAATGGGGTGAGTGTCAGACACTCAGCATGCAAAAACCTTGACTCCATATAACACCCACACTTAGCTAGTTATCAACCCCGTCAGCCTGTCATGCAGGCAGACTGTAGATAGACACGCACCCACCTACTCAGCCCACTCATCCAGTCAGGAGTGCATCAAGACTGAAGCCATTGCCCTGAGCTGAGATGAGATGGAGGCTGGAATGCATGTAGAGGCGCGAGAGTCAGGCCAGACTGCTCTCGCTCTGCAACAGAATCCTTTATTCTGAGGCAGACATGAGAGAAAGGCACAGTAGTTTTTAAACTTATGGAACGAGGGGATGAGAAGACAACCAGCCAGAAAATGAGTGAAGTTGCAAACGTCAAAAACAGCAAGGACTTCTCCGAAAAAGAGTTCGGCTCAAGTTGTACTTCATTCAATTAAAATTCAAGAAACGGAAATTGAAAATGAGCCCAAATTTACATATTTCTCCTTTCATTTCCAGTCTATATAAAAAGATTACTAAAAGAGAGTTTTCCATTGTGTTGTAATTAGCAGCTTTAAATTTGACAAGAAAATTGAAACTGAACTGCCAACAGAGACCTGACACTTCAAGTCTCTCTGAGTCAGATGCTCGCTCTCTCTCTCTCGCCGACTTACAGCCTTTACTTCTCTCTCTTTCATGTGTGCCAGCGTGCAGGCATATCTTAACTTTGAGGACGCTATCACAGGAACCCTTGTGGCCCCAGGCGGGATCTGACGGAGAAGCTGAAACGTAGACAGAACAGACTCGTCTCGACAGCGCGTTGAACGAGCAGGAGTGATAGAGGGAGATGAAGCGAGGCAAGAAGTGATTCTGCCATGAAAAAGATGAAAATGGGGAGAATGAGAGCTGAGATGTAGACGCCCAAGCTGAAAAGAGTTCTTATCTCAGCATGATGGTGAACGGCGTCTGACTGGTTCATTTGGAGACTGAAGAAGCCATTATATTGCATTTCATTTTCACGTTACATGTGTTAAAATCCTCAGATTCATTTAGATACCTTGGTTTCGACATCAGAAGCAAATGAAATTGTGGTCCAGATAATGACTATGTCTTGGCAGGCAGTGTTCCTCATGCTAATCTTTCTCAAAATAGAACCATATTCTCTGAAACCCTTATAAACAGGATGTCTGTTCTTGGATCTATTTATGCTGAAAGTGCAATGCGTCTTCCCTTCCTGTTGTGTGCCTTCAAGCTGCCTTGCCCTGTGCCATGCAGCAGAGCAAGCCACAAAATAAAATGACTAGAATGGCATTAGATGACACTCCTCTGGGCTCTCTTTTGTTATCTCTGCAGAGGAGGTTCTGTTTTCACTGAGGTTTGTTTGTCAGCAGGATTAAAGAAAAACTACTGGCCTGATTTACATGAAACACTACATGAAGAGTGTTGGGAGCCAAAGGACAACCCATTCAGCTTTGGAGTGAATTTAAATCATGAGACAGATACACGTACATAATTATTTTTTCATTTTCGTTAACTTATAGATAATTGGTTAATATAGACATTTGCTGTTGCACAGATTTTCATATCATAGAAGACTGGACGGTTGGCCTCAACTGAGGTCTGTGCTCTCCAAGTGCCCTCTTAAGTTTTAGTGTCACTGCATTAATGGTGCATTAAGTCAAAATGCTAAATGGCCTTTGTACTGTCAGAGGAGACATGTGGTAGTTTGATAGTTAAAGCTTTATTGCACTTGTTAAATTAAATGGTCTTATATTTATAGAGCACCTTTCTGATCTACTGACCACTCAAAGCCCTTTTACAACACTCTCCATATTCATCCAATCATGCAGCCATCCAAAGTACTAACCTCAGGGCCATCAGGGGCGATACAGCGACATGACAGCTATCGGAAAACCGGCTCTACCATCTGAGCGACAGTCGCCCAGTGTGTAGCTGCACTCCTATATTCTGCTAGATCCGTCTCTATGTAGCACAGGACAGTCATCACAAGAGACGTGGCATCGTGGCTTCATAGTGTGTGACGCGGCAGGAAAGAGAGTCTGAGACAGGATGAGGGGTTGGTTTAGCGATGAAAGTTGCCATCATATACGTCACCTGCACCACCAGTTCAGCCAATAGCAAAATTCAATTGCAGTAACTGAGTTTCAACCAATAGAGGGCAGTCGGCATGCAGATTTATAGCATTTATAGCAGCTCGTCCACTAATCCGAAGATTGGCGGTTCGATCCCCTCCAGTCTGCATGTCGAAGTGTCCTTGGGCAAGATACTGAACCCCGAACTGCTCCTGAAGGCTGTGCCATCGGTGTGTGAATGTGTATGAATGGTTAGCTCCTCAAACTGATGAGCAATAGGCACCTTGCATGAGGTATGAATGTGTGTGAATAGGTGAATGAAATATGTACTGTAAAGCGATTTGAGTGGTCGGAAGACTACCAAGGCGCTACAGTCCCTTTAATATGTAGAATCTGAATATTTCGATCTGGACTGATATGGACCTGAATCAATCAACAACACTACAAAATACCCATATACACTGTTTATTTTTGGCATATAAGAATGGATAACTGAACTGAACAGAATTAGAGCATGGGAAATGTATTTCTTCTTTCACTGTCTTTAACAGAAAACGATTTATGGTAAATGTTTTGTAGAGAACAACACAAGTCTTCATGAATATATTACATATTGTTTTCACATTTCTGTTTGTGTCCAGATTAATCAAACACTGTGTGAATTTGTGAGCTTCAGGTGTTGAGAGGCCTTTTGGACTTTGGACAGAGCCAGGCTGGCTGCTTGTGGTCTTTATGCTAAGGTAAACTCCCTCCTGGTTTGATATGCTGCCTTATATGGACCTTCTTATCTAACTCTTATAATAAAGTGTATTTCCCAAAATGCTGAACTATTCTTTTAAATAAAAACATCCACTCTTTATGTGTATAAGAAGCTGTAGTGCTAAGGAAATGTTTCTCAAGTGCTTTTAACCCACTTGCAACTATTTGTTCCCTTATCAAGAGTCTTTGTCCTGAATGTCAACGATCTTTCCACAACATTAATGTTTTGTTGATTCTGGATATAAATGCTTCCTATCCATTATTGGCAAATATTCTGTGTTTTTCCAGCTAAATTAGGACAGAAATGAGGCGGTGGGAATCCACCTGGTTCATAAAAGTTTCTCATTTCCTCACACACATGCACTTGTGCGACTTTCATTCCATTCTCCATTTGGCATCTGTTGCTTTCTGCTAACTAAGTAGTAGCCCGCCCGCCTCGCCATTCCTGCTCCAGCTGCCTGGAAAACATGACGGCATCTCCAGAGCCTCCCCATGACCAGAGGCTCCCCTCCTGCTGTGTGGCCCACTAATGCTGCCTCTTGCTGGACTCTGTCAGCTCCAGGTGTCCCTGCCCTGATGGAGGCAGAGTTTCTCCAGATGAAGGCATTGTGTTTATCTGTAGGTGTGTGTGCACGTGTTTGTTTTTGTGTGCGTGCAACTATGACATCTGTTAGACTGCCAGAATTCAAGTATTGTGTGTGTCTGAAGGTGTGTTTGTGTGTGGGTGTGTTACTATAACAGATGTTAGGCTGCCAGAATTCGTTGAGACAATGTTTGAGTAATCTTGTATCCAGATGCTCAGTGTATCTCTGTGTGTGCGTGTGTGAATGTGTTCTGCGATATCAGCTAAATAACCGGCAATAAACACACTCATCACACACACCCTCACAAGATTTACAGACCTAAGCTTTATTTAAGGAAGAAAAAAAAACACAATTTGAAAGTAACAATAGAAGTGTGGTGAAAATAAATTAAAAATAGGTCAGAACTAAACAGATTAGATCTTTTTTGAGCAGGTCCTCTAAGTTCCCAACTGCAGTTTATATATAGCATTTCATGTTCATACACACTGTATACAGTAAAGTCTCATTTATCAGTCCAATTTTAAGAATTGGAAAGAAAGAAAAGTCAATTCCAAGTTTAAGAAGCTTTATTCCACTGTGAAGATGTTCTGCATTTGTTCTCCAAGACAATAAAGAACCCAGCCTACCAAACTGTTGAATTAACAAAGCTAACACTGCACACCAGTGAAGACTGGTCTCTGACACAAACAGAGCACATCTCCATAGCTTTCTCCCACTAAAGTCACACACATACAACTACACATGCACCCTTGTGATGTTTTGCTCATTAACTTTATTACACCCCATAATTTTACGAGCTTTCTCGCCGGTTGTTATGATAATAGCTTTAACATCAGCGTGAAACCAGACTCTGTGCAGGTTTTGTCTTGCATACACATCCTGATGCATGCACATGAGAGTGTAAACAAATACTCACACAGATACAGGTTTTATCGTGCCGGTGGGGGAACTACATATCATTATAAAATACACGGACGCAGCAGGTTTGGATTAAATCTCACCACTTTATCTGGGTTCTCTTTGTAAATGCATGTCAATGCTCAGTGCTGCATATCAGCCACAGCAAAGAGTTGATGTAGGATGTCATAAAAGTTTAGAGACAGTAATATAAAGACAGGAGAACATGATGACCAGGTAAGTCTTCCTAATACTGTAGTGCGTGCTCTCGGTGGATTTTGATGTGTGAGCTGAATCTAGAGTTTGACAGCTCGTCTTTTCAGGCAGTAAATGTTCCCCACCGGGTGAGGGATGTTCTGGATATTTTGGTTCAGCTCGGAAAGAGTGATGTAAAGGGTATAATAATACCAGATTCGTGCGAGAATAGCATTGGATTTTTCCCTAACAAAACAAATGTGTTTCATCATTCAGTTATGTAATTATTATTAAATGAATCTGTGCAACCAAACTGTAAATTGGGCATCATTTATTAATTCTCCTAATGCTGAGCACAGTAGCTTCACAGGGATAAGAGAGATTTAATCTTGCCATTGTGTCTCATCTCTCCTGGGTCTGTCAAAGTCAAAGGTTCGTAACGTGAGGGGTTATGGGAAGTGAGGAGTTTGCTTGTCTTTTGGATTCAGCTGCTGTGGAGGTCAGGACTTTCTCTGAGGAAAAGGAAACTGATTGACTGTGGAAGTTTTGTGGACACATTTCCGGAGCAACTAGACCACAACACGACCGACAAAGATGGACAGTATCAGTGATGTTCATTGTTTTGAGTTTTTACAGATGTGTTTCTGCACACATCCTCTGTTTTTTGCTGCTGCAAGATGACAATAATCATCATAATTTAGAATAAACATTATCCGTGTGATGTTGAGATCCTCATAAAATGCTTCTCCAAATGAAGCAAATGCAGCATGCTTCATTGTTGCTCAGATCTATCCACGTTATAGTGGATAGATCTATCTACTATAAAGTGGATAGATCTATAGATAGATCTATCTATCTTTTATAGTGGACAGATCTTTACACTTTATAGTGGATAGATCTTGGATATATTTCATAACCAGACTAAACAGATCTGTATCACTGTCAGAACATAATGTGTTCTGTCGACATCCACTTGTGGGCACCTCAGAAATACACACTTGTATTTCTAAGGTATTCATGCACCTGCATTTGGACATTGCCAGTCGTTGCATGCTTCTGTGTCCAGATGGGATCTGTGAATACATCCAGGTGTTGTTTTGTGGTTGCACACTGGTGTCCAGCTGGGCTTCCTTAGCAGCTGAGTGGGCTAGACATCTTGACAAAAGGTCAAGCACATGGGGATTTGATTTTACACAAGAACATGCTGAGTAAAAAGTCTCAACTTTGGCTAAATTGCAGTAATTACATAAAGTGGCAGTTGGCCTGCTCTTCAAAGGAATGACACAGAAACTTTTATGTAATGATCCACTGTCTGATTGCCCTGACACATTAAAGTTGGGTGCCGGCATAGTTCTTGGTGATGCTGTGTGCAAACAGGGCTTCTGACCAAGTATCTGTGGATCATGTTAATGGGTCATAGTAAATAGAAAGTCTGAGATGATGTCAATATTAATGCAGATGGTGTACTAGACCGTTGTGGTGAAGAGGGAGATGAACCAGAAGCCAAAGTTCTCAATTTACAATCAATCTACATTCTAATCCACACTTATGGCCATGAACTTTGGGTAGTTACAGAAAGAATGAGATCGTCAATATAAGCAGCTGAAATTAGTTTCCTCTGTAGGCTCACCGATGGAGATATGATGAGATGCTTGAACATCTGGAGAAAGCGAACTAGGAGCTAGCTGATGTGAACTGACATCTGATTTGGATGCCACCCTGGCACCTTCCTCCTGAAGTTTTTTGGGGACCTTCAACTGGCAGGAGAACCCATGGTAGACCCAGAACTCACTACATATCCCATCAGACCTGGGATCCCCCATGGTAAGTTGGAAAACATTGGTAGGCTGAAACACCCTGCTTAACCTGCTGCCATCATGACCGCATCCCAAAAACAGTGGAAGACAATGGATGGATGAATGGATGTATTTTTTATGCTGCTGCTCATCCTAGAAATGTTCTTCTGGATTTGTAAGTGAATCCACCTTTTTAACTTGATCACTGTTGAGTGTAGTGGCAATTCCTGCTTGCCTAGCATTGATTTCTATTGGATGCAATTGTATTAAAGCAGGAAACAGATCTGCTTCCAAGATGTCTCTCTCCCTCCTGGAAGGCCACTTGATTTTGTTTGGTTTGATTGTGCTTAGTTTAGCCTTATCACACCACATCTAGTCTTAGGTTAGTGCCATAGAGCCCAACACCCATACTTCATTCTGTTCTCCTTAATAAATCACTTACTTAATTAAATTGAAAGCCTTCTTTGTTATGGCCTGAACACACACAAGAAGTATCTCTATATCGTGGTGCACTAACCAAAACTCTGGCAATCACACTAGTAAACCCGTGTCGCCCTGCAGAATATCCACACCCTGTGCTGTGGTGATGTGTGCCAAATCTAGCACCAAAGCAAACTGGACCGAGCTCTATTACAGCTCCAGATGTTACTTCAACATTACCTCACAGAGAAAGAATAAAAGTGAAGGAGGGAAGGAGGATGTGACAGAGAAGGGGAAACATAGAAACTGTGTTTTTATGATGAGGAATTTATACAACAGATATATAAAACATCTTATACACACATGTTGATTGTCTGATACAGTACTTTCATTTATATTTCATTCAGCATACGCCTATTGCCTTTATCTAGTTTCAAATTCCAAATGCTTCTTCTCTGTTTGCAGTGTGCTTGAATGGTTTTATTGAACTGATTGATGCTCATCTGCTCTAGTCTCTATATTTTTCTTTGTTGGATGCCATTATCTGCTGCCTCAGATCACCCCGAGCTCTCATTAAAGTTTCATCTCATCTAATCAGCTAATCTAAATAAGTTATGTTACACCCAGAGAAAAGTAAAATAAGAGAACGTTGCAGTCGTTTGGATTTATAGCACATTTACTCCCGCGTGGATCTATTATACATTTCTCCAAACTCTTTTACAATGAATGCTGTATGCAATAAAATTAGGAATTTTTATGTTTCGTCATTTATTTTTTAAAAAATGAGTCAGTAGAGCATCCGCCCCATGTACAAAGGCTCAGTCCTTGCCGCAGCGGCCCAGTGTTTGAATCTGACCTGTGGCTCCTGTCACTATTCAGCTGTCTCAGAAAAGACCAAAAAAATCTTTAAATAAATGAGAAAAAAGCTGAGGATTTAAAGGAGCAAGGATTTAAAGACACGATAACTGCATCTGACTGCGTTTTGTAAAATCCACCTGTATCCACCTAAATGTCAGACATCGGACATGGAGGTAAGTTTGTCTGGCTCAAAACATTGGAATTTGGTATTTTGAGTATTTAACTGTTCACATGGTCAATTATGGCAATTTTTTAGTGTACTGTGAATACCTGCATGGTGCACTCTCTTCACTCAAAGGGGTGCTTCTCACCCTCAATGGTCACCATTTTGTCTACGTAGCTGAAGGGAATGACCACCGACATTGTGAAAATGCAGTTGAGGAAGCTGCTGAAGCTGAGCCGGTGGTGGTTAATATTACAATGTACAAAAGCTTTATATTTTTGGCAGGCAAATATTGGCAGTAATGCTCTGCCCAGTTGTAGTTCTTTGAAGAAAAAGTGGTAAAAAGTTGTCATCATCCTTTCTGTTAAGTGCACAATGGCCGTACTCGAATTGAGACAAGCCTACCCTGCTGAAATCAGCACACTACACCAGAAATGCTACGTAAAAGTGTTCTAACAGTAACATTCGAATAGAGACACAGCATAAGATTCTGCAGTCATGCTAGTGTCTCTGAGAACCATAGGCACAGTGGTGCTTTGAGGTAACATGCTGACGTTTGAGCAAGTATAAAGTATAATTACCATTTGTTTAACCCAAAATACAGCTGTGGCTGATGGGAATTATCATTTGCTTTGCAGATATTTTAGTCCTAACCAAAGTGGTGAATCGACTGGCTGACATTGCTGGAGCCACACACTAACTCTCTAGAGATAACGTTGTGGTTTTTTCTGGATAACCCGCAGACCTGCACATTTTCATATTGACTATCGTTTCTGTGGTAGATAGTTCCCGTGATAACAAACTAAATCTAAACCAGTCATTTCACATTCAGATCTCTGCCTCTTTGTACACGACAGGTGTATTACTGTAAAAGTATTGAACAGGTGGTTCAACTTCAACACAGTCAGAAATTTGCAGCTGAGCCATTAGTAGCTGTTAGTGATTAACTGTGTGTGTGTGTGTGCACGCACGTGTGTTATGGGACTGAAAGTCAGTACATTTTCTACCCAGAGGAAAGAGATGACTGCAACTAATTACAGTACTCCACAGGGTGTACCTGGTGATAACTGTAGCAGATACATTTAACAAGCAACGATCCTGTCCAGACTCAGACTTCACGTACAGCAGGAAAGCATTAAAAGCATGTAAACACAGTGCGAAGCAGGCCAACATACTCAAACACTATGTGCACACACGACATGCACCATTTAAGTTCTGTGTTTACAAAGTGCACAGAGGTATGTCCAACATGTAGCCTAATGGCTGACAGTGCATCTCAAAGTAGGTCATTAATGGGAAAGGTTTGTACACTGTTTGTGGGTTTAATTTTCTTAAACAAGTCAATAATCTGACATGAGAGCAGCAAAAATGCATGCACTTAATCTAGATGTTGGTAGTTGCCAATGCTTTTAGGAAGTTTCAGTACAAAGAGTACTTTTCTTGGATAGGATAAACTTTGTAGCAGCCCTAGGACAGGTACATAGTCATTAAATCTGTCCTAATCAATATTTCATACTGACGTTGGTTGAAATGACTATCAATATCAAAACACTGTGTTGCAGCAACAAGTCTGCATATACCTATCACCCACCTCCGCAGTTCCCATCACCTCACAACGGAGGATTTTAGTTAAGTAAGATGGTTTAGTGGAATGCAGAACCGGTTCACACAGTTAGTGTGCCATTTAGCAATTTAGCTGGTGAACATAGTGAAGCATTTAGCAGCCATCCCTCAGGAGTTGGTAGAGATGAAAACAGCAAAAAGGAGAGAGAAGTTTAAACTTGCACTGGTCAGGTGGCCAACAAAGAAGTCCAGATGAATTCTCATGTTGCTCTGTGTTAGCTGTATGTACGAATCCTGGAAATGTTGAAAACGCAGCTGCGTTTACTCCTATGGAAGCATGATTAGTGTAGATAGTATGTGTAGTTTTATAGCACCTATGCTTAGTGGTATCTGGATCTTCTCCATTGTCTGGCCTATAGAACAAGCACAAGCAGGTCACCTGCTAAAATGGTTTAATCTTGTGGCTCTCCTGGACTTTCTAAAGGTTATTGGACCAAAGGGAACATATTCTGATAGTGTAATGAGTCATTTTATGGAGGTTGTGACTTTAAAAATATGTATCCACCGTTTTACAACCATTTCTTTCACAATAGAAAGTTAAAGGAAAAAGTCATTCTGGGCCAGTGTGCATCACGTCATAATAGTCATTACACACTTTGGCCGCTACGTCAAACCGGCTTCAAAGACAGGCACTTTTTCTGGGGACTTGGTAAGTCTAGGCAACTGTTTGCTGACAGGTTCGTCATTCTTCAGTGCTGTATTAAAAATCTTTTGTGCTGCCCCCAGGTGGCCAAAAAATCAATTAATACATGTTTGAACATCAAAATTTTTGGAAGAATGGAAAGTCAAAGTTGAAGACAAGTGATAGTCTGCACTTTCACATTTAACAAATCACATTAAAAGACCAAAATCTAGCAATTAATAGCATTGTTCATGTACTATCTGATTCTTCTGTCAAATTCTACAGCTGAGCTGCTGCACTGAGTGTTTCTTCATTACCCTGTACATGGACAACATATTTTCAGCCAGTCCCACATACATGTCATATTAACATCTTCAGTAGAAACAAATTAGCATGTCCTGGGCACCACAGACAGGGAAGCGGAAAGCATTGAGAGATGACTAATGTATGGTGGATGGACTATTTTAGTATTTTTCAGGATCTCTTGACAGTATTAAAGTTCAGATATTTCAGAAACATGGTTTGGGCAGGGTTGGACAAATCTGTCAGACAAACAGACAAACGTCTTCTCCAGCTTTTCTCATCCCATTGTTAAGTGCACTACCTTTTCTTTCTACTGAAAGCTTGCAGCCTTCAGCTAGGCTCCATTAATTGATCACGAGGACTCAGACGGAGACTAAATAACTATCATTTGGTATCAATTTTGTCCAATTACGCCTACGACGGGATGTGAGTAGGTGTCACTTCATTTTCAGTCTTGGAGACAACTTACTCCAAGTCACAAAAACATCTCATTAAAGTCTGCCATCAATCTCTGTTCTGTAATTTTGGTGTTTGGATAAAATCCATCCCCAAAAAAAGCATTGCGGTGTTGCAAACAATGAACTTCCTGTCAGTGTGATGACACTATGGCCTGCTTAGTTTCTTACAGGCTCTACGAGCTGCTCGCTAACTTCCTCCCTGCTCATGTGGTTTCCTGGCAACTAGCCAGACTCCTCTCTCCCCACCTCCCATAGCCCATAAAGCCACTCAGCTGCATGTCCCGTGTGAGACAGGAAGCAAGGCCCTATGGACAGTGACCTCACTGCAGGAAAGGAGCCGAGGGTGTGTGTACTGTATGTGTGCAGAGCTGTGATTCTCTTTACATACTTCAGAAAGCATTGTGCTGTGTAAAAAAAAAACGTTAAAAAAAAACAACACAACTTTAAATATTTTTAGAGCAATTTTTAATGTGTACATGTCCAGCATGGCTTGTTAACACACTCAACTAGAGGTGAACACACAACAACACAAATGTATAAAATCTTACATTTTCTACAGAAAAAAAACAAACAAAATACTAACAATCCAAGAAAAAAAAAACTGGAATGTTATTAACAAAAACATCGTATCAAGTTCGGAGAGAAAAAATGCACAAAAATAAATTCAAAATAAGACGAACAATAAACTCATCCGTTTGATTGACTGCTGCTTTCTTTTCTTTTCTTTTCTTTTTTTTTTTGTATTGTTCTCCCATCTCATCCCAGCCAGGGATGATGGTCATGTTTTTTTGTTTTGTTTGTTTGTTTTCTTTTCATAATGTAACTGAATCATTACTCAAGTAGTAATGAAGAGAAGTTCAAGTGTGAGATGCCGAGTTCCACTATTATTGTTCAGCACACAACTGGCTGAATCCAACAAAATCTACTCTCTACTGTAGCTGCAGTTAGTGGATGAAAACAGTTTTCTTAAGCGGGGCCGCTCGGCGGTCTGTCCAGAGCACAACGAGAGCCCACCCGCTGCACGAAGCCACGACACAGATCCTCAAAGTCATTCTTCAGCCATCCTTTTTGTTCCATCCCCAGCGGTGAGTAGTTCACTTAGTCGTATGGTGATTTGAAAATGGTTTCAGAGTGGATGGGCTCAATGAGCAAGGTGTGATGCACTCTGGGGGGGAAAAAAGGAGTAACTGTACAACCCGCAATCCTCTGTGCTCGAGCCATTATAAGCCACAAAGTTGACTCAAATGAAACACAACAGTTACTGAGCGTCACGTCGGTCAGATTTCTCTTTTTTTTTCTCTTTTCTGCTTTGATCGTGTTACTCTTTTTCCCGGTACAGTTCAGACTTTGCACACGGCTGATGCAATGACTTTTTTTTTTTTTTTTAAGCTTTTAGGAAGTGCGGGGGAAACACAGTGACCGCAGGAAGCTGAAAGACAAAAAGTGCACAGACACAGCTAGAAGAATACCTGCCTTCTGAATGACTGTAGAGACTTTAACAGAGATGTTCATTAAAATAAAATAATAAAAAAAATAAAAAAAAGAGAAAGTAAAGCCCACGCTTGGAGCCAAAACAGCGGGGCTGAATGAACGCTTAACATGCAGTGTTTACAGAAACGCATCCTGAGAGAGATGAAAGCTCAGACGAGCTCTAACCTTACCTAAACTTTGCATCGAGGCCCTGCACTTCAAAACCAGACAAGGCATTAACATAAAAAAATAAAAAAAAAACAACAACTTTGCAACTTTGCCAAGTCTGCCATCACCAAACTCAAGACCTGACAGGTCCGCTGTTTTTAAGTGAATCCTTCCCCAGTGTTAAATGTTGCTGAACAAGGAGGTTGATCTAAAAACAGACTCTGTTGTGTGAGGCTGGACCTTGGCCTGGACTAGTTTCCTAAGTGAGGAGGGAGGAGATGGGTGAAGGAGGGGAGGAAGGTAAGGTTGGGGGAAGACAATAATGTGTTTGTGTGTGTGTGTGTGTGTGTATTAGTGAGAGAGTAAATAGGGGGAGAAGAAAGCGAGAGAGAGAGTGAGAGAGAGAAGGCCATTGTTGTTATTATGATCCCCTTGGGCTTGGAGGGCTGGGCCGAGTATGCGGAGGGGAGGGGGAGAGAGGGAGAGAGTGGGGGAGAGATTTACAGTCAGAAAACAGACTTCGCTTATGGAGAGCAGAGCTGATTAACTGAACACCTCGACACAAACACAAAAGCATCAATCAGCCTCGACAGATTTCTGCCCTAACCTTTCAATATTTCTCTTCGGGCTCGGTGTCCCGAGACAATGAACTCCACTAAATTCAATCTCTGTCCGTGTCACCTTACAGAGAATCTCTCAAACTGCTGATTCACCCAGATTGTGATTTCGGGCGAGGCGAACTCACTTGAGGTGCGCTCGACTTTTTGAAGCGGTTATTTAAGCTTTGAAGTGGTTAACTCCCCCTGGGCTCTCCCTGTGTTGGAGGTTATAAAGGAGAAAAGGGAGTGTTGGTAAAGACACACTCCATACACAACGGTGTGTCTAGTGCAATGAGTTGGCATTTTCTGAGCCTGTCCAGACGCTAACGCTGTCCAAGCACTCATTGATGTGCCTGTAGGACCGATGGAAGAGCAGGACAGGAGAGAGGAGAGAGCAGAGGGGGGTTGGGAGGGTGCTTTTAACGTTGATTAGTTGCGTCCGCCAACCAACCAACCCCCCCTCCTCCTCCTCCCCAAGCCTGACGATGAGGAGGTGAGCGATGGACACAGGACACCGTTTCCTGGCAACCGTTATCGACTGGCCACAGATCGATCTCCAGACTTCTGGTGACGGCTGATTATGCTCTTCCTTTTTTTTTTTTCCTTCCTTTCAGTACAGGTGTCCTGTTAACTCCATCCGCATAGGTGTCTCCCCTCAACCTGTCTTCACCTAGCCGGAGGGGCCTAACAGAACAGCGGTGTTATGTATCGGCGCTGTCTGTCAACATACAGTGTGACACACAAGAAAGACAAAGTGGGAAAAAAAAACTGCTAGTGACGCGCAATTGGAACCAATATGGAGATTTTAAAGCAACATTATGTAACTTTTCGACCTTAAAATAACTGTCACTATCATTTTGATGGTGCTGTCATCAGCCACATGACTGTTCCTTGCACTGTGCAGCTTTAAGCCTTGTAACTATGGACTATGTGGCTGATTTTGGTGAAAATGGATCACATTTTAGGGACAGAATGGCTCATATATAACCCTCTGATGCACAGGGTTTCGTGACAGGCAGAAAGCTTTACTTGTTGCTGGAGTAAGTCAACCGCTCAGAAAAGGAGGAGGAGGATTTGAGGCCAGTGTTAGCAAAGTCTGGCTAGTTTTGGATCTTTTAAGTAATTGAATCATAACAAATGCACTCTGAAACCAGAGGGGAATACCACATCTCACATAATGTTGCCTCAAAACAAGTCATGAGGTACATACACATCTGCAAGCAAAGCACTTAAGGCAAGCATTCCTAAAAAAAAAAAAAAAGGACTGTCGCCTACTGTAAACTTAAGTTTCCTCTTTGGCTAGCACTGTTGTTGCCCTAGCAGCAGAATTTGGGTCACATGAGCTGGTGCCAGTGGAACAGAGCCATCAAAGTCCTCTCTCTCTCTCTCTTCCCACCCCTCCTTATTCCTGAGATCTAAACTTTGCAAGCTCAGGGAGGCGAGGTCAGGCCTTCCTCCCCCCTTCTTTCCCTTGTCTCAGCTCCTCACCCTCCCCGTCCACATCTGTGTAACCTGAGCCAGCTGAGCTGAGCCCCCTCTGGTCAGACTGGCAGCTTACTCGCCGGTGTTACCACAGATAAGCCTTCCCATTCCCATTCATATCTGAAGTCACACTGTGAAGTCATCCACTCCTACACGCTCTCTCATTTTAGGCTGGTTGGTGGACTCAAAATTGAATTTTTTCTATAATAATAATAATGATGAGATCATTTCAAATCTCTCACTGAGACATTTTGAATATCTTAAAGAGGGACGCTATCTTGCATCTTGTATTTTTCATCTGTTTCCACGGCAGCCATTGGTTTCCACTCATTTTTCTACGATTTCAACTTGTAGTTAATTTTTTTTCAAAATGACATTCAATTTGACATGATCCATAAGGACAATACGTGTAAAATGCATGGCATGCATTTGAAAATGGTTGTCTATGAGCTAAAATGTATAAAAACACTGGATCGGGTCTTTAATGTGGATATAATGAGTATTTAGGGTGGACATTTTTCAGACATCTTCCCATGTCTGTTGTTGCGAGATGAAACGGGTGAGGGGAGTGTTTTGGTTTGGGAGAGTTCAAGGTTTACTTTAGGGGTCGTACGGGGTTAACAGCATTTGCACACACACCTGCTGTTTTTTAATGAAGAGGATTAGTCTGCGTTCACATGAGCCTGCGCGGGCCCCAGAGCCCACCCTGGTGCTTACAGCTACGCTATATTTACAACAGATAGACCACGGGTCATCAATGAAGGTTCTAAAATCGTCCTTTCAAAAAAAAAACACGAGCAGTAAAAAGTCCATTAGAAACTGCACGGTACATTAGCTACACCCTGCCACTGCTGTGTTGCGTTTGTGGTGTTACATCCTGTTTCTGGAGTTAAAGGCCGTGGCTTTGCTTTGTTTCTCCCTTGTTTTATGTCACGCACACACAAACACACACACCCCTCATGTTATTTCACAGTGAGACGACTTTTTAACTCAACCATTAGTCTGTCTCCTCTGTAGCACTGTTGACAGAAAGGAGGCTCTCTGAGAACCAGCCACACAAATGAAAGCTGAGGGAAGAGGTCATCTTTAAAGTCTGTTTACTTTACCTTTCAGCCTAAGAGGTCTTTAAATGCTTTCCAAATAAGGAAGAGAAAGAAGGTAGACCCGACTATGTGAGCACGAGATAAAAAAAAGAAAACAGGGCAGTGGTAGTCTGAATTTAATTGGAAAGTAATAAGAATAATTACTATTTATTGCAACTTGGGTCTTATTTTCATAGCCATCTCTTTTATTTGTTCTAACATTGTACTCACACTCGCTCGAGTAATTGCTGATACCGAGAAAAAATGGTTAAAAAGTGGCTACGACAAAGCCAGACAGGACGAGGAACACGATCAATCATAATTATTCGACGTTTTGAGATACACTTATTTGATTTTTTTTTTCTTAGAATTAGATGAAAAGATCGATAGCACTCTCTTTTCGGTGCACATATTATGAAGCTACAGCCAGCAGCTGGTTAGCTTAAAGACTGGAAGCAAGAGGGGGGGGACGACTAACAGATCAGTCTAAAGCTCTATTGTGCAAAGTGTGTCAGATTTAGGGGGCTGTATTACCAATTAAAGTATGGTAGAAATGAAATATAATATTCATAACTATGTTTTCATTAACCTAAAAATGAGAAACATTAAGTTGCCTTAGAATGACACTTTTTTTTGGGTCCTCTACCACGGAGCCCGCCATGTTTCTACAGAAGCCCAGAGCGGACAAACAACTACTGGCTCTAGACAGGACCTTGTACGTTTTCTGCAAGTTTCACAGCCACCATAGTTTCTCCTTTCACCCTCGCCACCACACGAGGAAGGGGGGAGAGTGAAACGAGGGGGTTCCGCAATTACCCTTCGAGGTGACCTTTAACACCTACATTTTGGATGACTTAAACAAAGAAGGTATACCACGTTGAGTGACAGACTTTAAAGGTGCTGTCACAGTCAGGCTAACTGATCCCCTCTCTTCAGGTCTTAATGCTAAGCTAAGCTAATTGCCGGCTGGCTGTAGCTTCGTGTTTAGCATATGGTCGTGAGATTTTGTCCACAAAAAAATGATGTTTAGTGTATTTCTCAAAATGTCATTCCTTTAAACAGACCCCTGTGTTAAACTCATTATCTAATCTGGAGTAAGTGTGTTTAAGTAAGCACGCCACGATAGTGGGTAATCCCTCACTGTGTGTGAACGCTGTGTGTGTGCACGACTATGGCAAGCACAGCAGGTCAAAGTAGAACCCGGGATCTTTTCATGTTTGCAGTTGATGGTTTGGCGTGTCATTTTACAGTCTGGCTTCAGTTTGTTTAAAGCCACATTACCGGACCTCAGCAATTAACTTGATGAGAGCATGTTATTATTACTATTAAAATTACCGTTAAAAATAAAGGTAGTAGTAATAAACTGGAATTATCCTTTAAACCCAGAACACTGCTTGTGTAACTAACAAACT
This sequence comes from Larimichthys crocea, assembly GCF_000972845.2. NCBI lineage: Eukaryota > Metazoa > Chordata > Actinopteri > Sciaenidae > Larimichthys > Larimichthys crocea. Next base: position 9,415,812 of record NC_040018.1, read on the forward strand.
AAACTGTGATCCAACCTTCAGAGGTACAGCCACGGCCTCAACCCCATCACAGGAAGGCAAAGGGAGGATCATATCTGGGCTCAGGCAGGCCTCAAAACCCGTCTTAATGTAAACTACAGTGAAATCTGTTATGGCCAAACCCTGTTTCTCTCCACCTCCCACCCCATGACATATTGCACTGTAGAGAAGATGAAGAATAAGACGATGAGGGGAGGAAGGAACCCCTACTGAATCCTACTCAAAGCATAGTGGTCCGTCTACAAATCGCTCTGTCTTTTCTGACCCTTCCATGTCTTTCTTTTGTAAGTGTGATGGCATAAGCAGATGTCAAGTTATCAGCGTGGAGAAAAAAAAAAAAAAAGCCCCTACTAAGATGAGGGGAAGGAGGAGGAGGGCGGTGCACAGACGGGATAGAGAATAGAAGGGCCTTCCTGTTTAGAAATAATAACAAAACAACAAAAAGTCACACAAAATTAACCAAAATAAAAAATAACGAGAAAAAAAAAACAATGTGCAAACTTCTCTCATATAAATAGACTACAGTCAACGCATTGTAGAGCACCATGGGAGTCAGGAGGAGGTTAGGGTGATGTGTGTGTATGCATGTGGGTGTGTGTGTGTGTGTGTATCAGTACAGTATAGGATCTACTACCACATGTACTATGAGTTGCAGGAGCCACTGAGCACAGAGACTTGACAGATGGATCACTGGGAGGAGGGTTGGATTAGAGGAGGGTGGTGTCTAATGTCCATTTTAAGTTCAAAGTTCAGCGTCCCCCCCAATGTCAAGGGTCAGACCCAGTCCTGCAGTGAGCGCTTGCAGTGCACCAGCAGCCGCGGTGCCCCTTTGCTCTGCAGCGTGTTGATGATGGCGTAGATGAGTCCCAGGATGCACAGCACCAGGACCAGTGGGATGGTTACCATCAGGATGTTCATGGTCCGTTCCTGGCTGTCGTCCACCTTCAGCACCACGTCCACCTCGTTGGTCTCCTCCTCGCGACCCTCGCGGTAGTCTTCGTCTTTGTCGCTGTCCGTCCCTTTGCCCGCGTCTTTGTCCGTCCCGCCGCCGTCCGTTCCGTCTTTGCCCTTGTCGCCGTCATGTCCTGCGTCCGGGTTGAACGGTGGGCGGTTGATGTCTGGGTACTTGCGTCCTGTGTCGGTGTCCGTGTCTCTGTCTGGGTCCAGGTCCACGTTGCAGCCCATGAAGTCTCTGAGAATGGACTTAGGGTAGCCGGGTTCGCTCTTCATGCGGTGGTTGTCAAACTTCCAGTACTTGGATCCTTTGTAGAAGTACGTGTACGCTGGAGAAGGGAAGGACGGCAGGAGACGTGTTTACAACGATAGTGAGAGTGAAAAAATTTTTTTTCAAGTATTCCTTCAAAAAAACTTGAAAATGACTTTTACTCAAAGTAATTTTTTAATCCAAAATCATGTGTTGAAATGGAAACACATCACTATCTATTTTCACTTTAACAAAGCACAGCAAAGCAAAGCACACATGAAGATTCCAACACACACACCATCCCTAACCCCCATTCTCCTGATTAATGCATGACCACACCCTGATTCTTTGTTTCAGCCCTATCTCTGTCTATCACAGCCCCCCCCACACACACACACACACAAACCACTCGTCTTGTCTCAGCTCACCCCCATCATCGCTGAGGAAGGCCCCCTTGGGAGTCGAAGGCACTGACGATCCCCAGACACTGATTGGTTTCGGGTAGCCTCTGTCAGCCGAGCGCGACTGCTCGCTGAAGCGCCAGTACCTGCGGACAGCGACGGAGGAGATGATGGTAGTGTTTATAAACCCGCTAAACAAGAAAAGACCAGACTAACACGGTGCAGTGCATGGTGGACCTGCATGGTGTGTATAAAACGCGGCTTCTACAGAACATTTAAATCTATTCTGCGGGTAAATTCACCAGCAAACCTGAAGTCAGTCAGTCCCGCTGTGCTTTAGCGAGGGCTTATTGGATTTGCAGACCTATAGTGTAATTATTTCCCTGAGTATTTTCATAAATATGGTACCGCTGCATACGCTTGTGTTATTTCTGTTCCACGGCAGTGCGGAGCAAGTTCATGGAGTTTGAAGTGTTCACAGAACTTTCTAACTTTGTTAACAAAGAGCTGTGCAAATACAGCTGCTGCACTCTGCACAGCTTCATATTACAGAGCAATGTTTGAACCTCTTACTTACATTATTCATGTGATTTCAGTCATTTCAGTCCATAAATTGGAAATAAAAACAAAAAACAAATTTTGAATCTGAAGTCTGAACTTTCAGAACTAATAACAATACTAACTAACAATAGATATACTAATATATACTATGCTTATACACCGGCTAATGAGAAGGGTTTTATGTGATGCCGACAGGTCGAAGGCTACATTACCAGTCTCCTTGAAAGATGTAAGTGTAGCCGGATGGCTCCCACCAGATGGCTGTGTCTATTCTGTCGTAGGGAATATCTCGGCCATAATCAACCAGCTCCTGTGGATAGCCCGATTCCAGGTTAGCCTCCCTGAAAAGCCAGAATCTGTTTCCTGATGAGGAGGAGAGGAGAGGAGAGGAGAGGAGAGGAGAGGAGAGGAGGATAATTTGTGGTGCATACATTGTACATTCCCTATCCACTCCCACTCAAAACTCTTATGGACTCATATACACATAAGAACAGATGTAATCATCCACACTGCTTGAGTGCACGCATTGAATTTGCTGGCACAAAACATGTTAAATAATTGAAATTGAATGAATAATATAAAGAGAGCAATAAGAACAAACCAACCCAGCGTTTATACACACTTGTAAATTACGTGAACGTAATAATGATTTGTTGGCAGACAATCAAAAAAAACAAAAAAAAAAACAGAGCACGACGTCACTGACTGAGAAGTTTGGGTTTGGCTTGTAATTATCCATTAGGAGCGGCTTGTCTCATGTCAGCCTAAAGCAGGTTTCTGGCTTTTATAGTTTTCACTGTGTCAGACAGGGGGACTCCGTTCCTCCTGGCACCATTACATCTCTCCTCTTGGCTTCAATCCTCTTTTCCCTCCCTCTTTTCACCCACACCCATCCATCCAACCACCTCCGGCCCCTTGCTCCTCGTTTAAAAATGAAAGCTCTATGCTCAGCATCTGGAGAGAACAAGTGGTTGACGCAATGCTCTCGCCAGGGTTCCTGCGGCGCACAGTACCGATGTAAAAATCCCATGACTTATTCCGCGACTTTCCTTAACTACGCCGGAGCGCTTCAGAGACCTAAAGATTTGATCCTTCCTGCTGTGTGACTGTGTTGTTTTTCTGAAGGGATAAAATGGTGTGGTTTCCATAGTCGGGCTTGTTTGGGGCCAAAACAGCTGTGAAACATCTGGATAATACAACAGCTGTCTAAGAGAAGTGGATGATTAAATGATAAAATGTTAGTGTACTGAGAATTTGTTTAAGTCTCTGATGTTTCCATCCTTTCCAATCCATATTAGATGTGCAATCAGTCCATCCACACATCCATTTATAACCATTACATGTATCCTCCCTTGGATTCTCTCAAAACACAATATATTATAGTTGATAAGTTGAAAAATTGAAGAATACAGTCTTGCCTGTTGACATCACTAGTTCACTTCTCTTCACTTCACTCCGTAACAACCTCTTATCCTCACTGTTCTGTATATTTACAACAAAATGAACCTAAAACACTGTAATGAGACACATTTAGCACCGGGAATGAAAATCTATGTTTACACAGTCATCAGTGAACTCTTAAATATTTTAGATGAAGTTATTTAGCAGTCTCAGTAGCAGGAATATCAATCATGTCTCTTCTGGTATATCTATAAATACTCCTCTAACAACGTCTTCTTGTATTCTGACCCATTTGGTTTCTAGAATTTCTTACTCTAGGGGGTCCGTCTATATGCAGCAGTATCAAAGATCCAAGCTTTGTTCACCATCTTTGTTTTGACAATGAATCAATCAAACATGTCTGTCGATGGCGTGTTCTTCGCTAGTGGATTGTGGATTCACGTTGTTCCGGGCCTCGACCCTCCTTATTCTGTCCACCTCATCTGGTACAACTATCAATAGCAAGGATGTCCTTCATGTTTACACACTATTTTACCATTTTAGTTTATATATCTTACATACATGATGCGACAAAACATCTTTTCATTGGTCAGTAAGATTCTAAATTCCATAAATAGAAAAAAGTCAAAATCATCTGAAGCGGAGAGGTTTTCATCGGACAACTGCTTCTGTTTTTGTTCATGTGTAATGATTCATTTTTATCACAGCTTACTGAGATGATACTGTTTTCACTGGAAATGGCTGTGGACCAAATGGTCATCCGCGGAGAGCCGACAGAACATCAGACAAAACAAAGTGAATTCAAAGCAATTTTGAACCTTTATCACCTATAATAACAATAAAATTACATTTGAGAATAACAAGTCCAGTCAGCCAGGACGGACGGGAAAGGTTCTGTCAGTTTATAATATGTACAGTGTGATGTCTAAGCAAACACTCAGATCAGCACAGCAGGGAGAAGGGAGTGATCATAATAACTTGTCTCAAAGGGTAGCGTAGACTGTAGTTTCATTGTCCACTGCTATTATACTTCTTCAATATGAAATGCATGCTGGGATACGTGTCTACCTCAAAATCAGTCAGCTCCCAAAGCATCCGAGTCCATGAGAACACAAGCAGACTGAGAAAGGACTGCTGTCTTCATGCTGACAGAAAGTGAAGCTGTCTGATCTGATTGGATCGATCTTAGACCTTCACACACTCTGCCAGTCCTTCCTCCCTTTCTTCCTTCCTTCTTCCCTTCCTCTTCCTTTCTCTTGTTCTTTCTTCGCTAATGGCTTGCAGCCAAGTGTCACACTGAGAGGCTTACCGGTGACATCATCCTCCTCATCATCAACAGCTGCCCTGAAGAAGCCTGTAGCTCCGAGAGTCAGGCTGCATTAGAGACGGACTTCTTTCTTTTTTCATTCAACAACTCGATCCACCGTTATAAAAGACAAGCTGCTTCTCAGTGACTAAATAATGACCTGTGCTAAAAGAGATTTATACTCTGCATGTAGAATACATCATGTGCCATATACAGTATATCTTCAGCATTATCCGCAGAAGACAAATACGGGTCAAGAATCAGTTTTACTGTTGGAATATGAACGCGTGAAGACGCGGAGGAGTTTAACTACATTCAGGTTGTAAAGGAGGGACCAGATGGTGGATGAATTTATATGCAGGAGAGTATACTCATGTTAGGGTGTGCTCATGTTCCATATGCTCGCGATAAGAACCCTGCACTATTAAAAAATTGCAGTATCTAATCTATAAAGATAAAAAGTGCTACATATGTGCGACGGACTGACGCGATTAAATCCGGATCTTTTGCAGCACTACAGCCTCCGGAGGATCCACCTATAATTGGGTATTGGCCTGACAGGGTTAACAGCGTCGCTTCCCTGGAAGCTGAATCCAAACACTGTTGTTTGTCATTGTTGCCGCTGAAGCTCAGCAGTGTTGTGACACAGAGATTGTATGTTTCTTCCCCGCATGCCGTATGACGGCTTCATTTCAATACTGGGTACATTCTTCAAATCTGCTGTTGCTGCTGGAAGTCTGTCATGCTCTAAGTGACAGCTGATAACACCAGAAAGAGATTATTTAGAACAGGGTCAGGCCTGTTTTTACAGAAACAAGAACCAGAAACATGGATGCTATGGTCACAGAGCGGACAGACTGCTGTTTAACAAGAGACATGGAGTATGGATGAAGAAATGAGGATGAGGAGTATTTTATGATATAATATGGAATGAGAAATAGATTAATGGTTTAATTTGTGTATATCATTCAAAATATGATAATTGCAGGTTTCTGTTCGTGTTAAATGTGATTCAGTCTTCTCTAACCTAGAGGCTGGAAGGTAACAAGTACAGGTACTGGCCAATGAGTTATAAATAATACACAATCAATTAACAGCTGATTTATATGATGGACTTCTTTCCAAGTCACCTGGAGCTGTTAGTATGCCAAAAACATGTGCCTCAGTCATATCACTGACCACTTTGGGCAAATGCAATATTTGTTTTGGGTTGCAAAACCAACTATTTCTAACTTTGGGAGGAATGAAACAAGGGAATCCAACTTACACCGAACACTGCACAACTCTTTTCCAGCACACCGTTCTTTATTCGCCAAACATCAGACTGGGAGCCAAAAACAGTAAGTCAATAAAACACGGTGTACTGGAGAAGAGTTCTAAGGTAACAAATCCACCAAATTGTCTTTAAGAACATCAAAAATATAGGAAGTGATCATATTCTGGGAGTTGTGTGTTGATGAGCGTGTGTGTGAGAGTTTGCTGCTTACCTTTAAAGAAGACGAACCTGCCGTCGTGCCTCTCGTAGGCAGCGTCTATGTCTCCAGGCAGACCTCTCCAGAAGTGACTGATGGGCATGGGGTAGTTATCCAGAACCCTGTTCTTACGAACCCGCCAGAACCAACGACCCTGAGGGAGACAACATGAAAAATAGACTCAATAGTTCTGAGCTCTTTTTGCCTTTCTGCATTCCTAGCTGAGATTTAAAGCCTCCTAATAAATCCAGAGTAAACCTATGCCCAAATAAGTTCAAAACATATGTTTTCATATCTCATTCTAAGTATAGCTCTCTCTCCCCTTTTTTTTTAAACATTCCTGTGCACCAGAAGTGTGCATGCAGGATAGCGAGGATGCACAGATAGATGCTTTCCCACTGAGGTGTGGTAGCACTGTGGTAATGCTCGATAGTCACTGTGTCAAGCAAACTGAGCTCTGCAGAATAACTATACCAGCATGTACAATAAACTAACAATAGCGGAACAGTAGCCGGCTAATAATAGTCGGTCTCCACTCTGGTGGCTTTGTCACGTCCCCTTATTGCTCTCTGACTGTTGATCACAGCCTGCCGTGAGATAACTGTTTGATTTTAATTGTCAAATCAGCAGCAATAAACAAGGGAAATCACTGATAGCACTTTTAACTTCAAGCAGATGAAGCAGATATTCATATCTGCTGCATATGCTGAGCACACAAGCCGACAGACAGATTTACACCGGGAGCCCTCAGACTCATTCATAAGTGGTGAGTCAGTAGCCCTGCTTGTCCTGGATAATGTAACGGTAAAATGCTCGGCGCTGCTTCTTTCTGGCAAGCACGCCAAGTTTTGTCCTTCATGCAGGACAAGCTGGCAGACAGGACGGCGCGGCACGGGATGGAATGGAACAGAATGGAGATGGGCTGGCCTGAGCTGAGAGAAAAAAAAGTAACAGGGCCGGACCAGAACAGTCTGCATGCTCTTCCATTTGTGTGGGTTTGACAGGCTCCTTTGCGTTGGCCAGATTAAGACTGAACTGACCATATTAGTCCTGAGCAGAACAGAGCAGATCTCAGTGTGGGAGTTTCAATACTGAAAGCAGCTCAGCATGCTTGTCTTTATGTCCAGCCCTCTGCTGAGAAGAAATACTACAAGTGAATAAAAGAAGGGAGAGGTTTTCTATCCAGAGCGACGGCCTCTTTCTTCTTTTAATGGGCAGGACTCTGTGGAGAAGAGAGAGGTGCACTGATGTGCTACAGATTACACCCACTCATACAGGACATAAAGTAAGTCATTTGCCTATGCAGAGCAATAGCTGGGAGGAACAATGTCCACCATTAATAACTACAATTTCTGTACAGCGGAGGCGTCCCCTGCAAATTGAAATGAGGACGATTTGAATATGAAAAGCACAGTCGGAAATCAAACCCGAGCCAAGTTATAAAACAATGAAACACACAAAACAGACAATAATACCTGAAGTAAGCGTGTCACTTGTCAATCTGCGTCTCCTTTCACACTCTCTGGGTCTGACTATCAAGAGGTGGACGAAGACACAAAAGAAGACACGAGTCTGCAGTATTCCCAGCCTTTGTCTTGTTTACTCTGTCTAAAAAGCCTGACATCAGATCACGTTTAATGTGTCCGTGAGCTGATACGTAGCCAGCTGTACTTACACAAATTGCTGCCTAAATGCTAAACGCTAAATCAGCACGCTCGCAATGACAATTAATCAGCGAACACGCTGATGTTTAGCAGGTATAATATCATCTTGATAGCATGCTTACGTTTGCTAATTAGGACTGAACACAAAGTAGAGCGGAGGCAGATGAGATTTTGTCTTTAGTTTGCAGGTTTTTGGTCACAAACCAAAGTACTGGAGTGACGTTTATTGACGATGGCGCCCGGATGAAATGCCTCCAAAGTTATTACAAATCATCCTGAATGTTCGATCTGAAATTTCACAGCACTCCAACCGTTAAATCGTTTTTTTAAAAAAAGGACAAAACCTGCTGGGGGCACTGAAAGAAAAGTCAAGGGGAGTTATTAGGGTTCATCCTCTGGGGACTATGATTGTCTGAACAAAATTTTATGGCAAGCTAATGAGATATTTCAGTCTGGACCAAAGTGGTGGACCGACAGACGGACGGACCAACATTAGTGTGGCTAAAAATGAAGCGGTGAATGTTTAAGTGCTGTGAACTTGCAATGAACTTTAGAGCTCAGCTGCGACAGCGGCAGAAAAAAAAATATGGAAAATAAACTACGGTTACATAACAAATTTACAAACATTTGATTTAGCCACGATGCGTTTGTAATTTGTTTTTATCACCCAGTACATGATGATAGAATTATATTCATAAAAAACGAACTGTAAAAGTACATGAATTGCTTCAGGTCGTTCGTGTGTTAGTTTAAAGTTAATTTTGGACTCTGATTAATGCTATCCCAGACTAGCTTCATGACTGGATGAAACCCGAGAACACAGATATAACTGTTTGACCATGTGCGGCACATGTCCAGGCACTGGTCAGTGTCAGACACTCTGCTTCTGAGATAGGAGATATTGACAGAACTGATCTGAGACTGCGGGACAGGGCTCTGTCACATTCTACACCATGACAGTAATAATGCAGACAGAACAAGCTGTCACATCAGCTGTCATATCGGTTATTTTCGGCTCAAAGTAGTTTTATATTTAACCTTTGACAAAGGAATGTCAAAACCTTCACTGGCATCCCGGTAAAAAATGTGATGTTTGATACCGTTGGATGAATCCAGAGTGTTTCCACTGTTAAACGTCAAAATTTCAGACACCATGTCAACGTTTCTGAAGGTGAAGCCGAGTCTTTACAGCAAAGCCTGGGTGTCCTCTATCCAGCTCTGTCTAATATCTGCAAACCTCTTCAGCGTACAACACTGCCAACACTGGACACCTCCTCTGACCTCTCCCACTGAAACACATCATTACTTATCTTTGGTTGCACTATGTATAGAGCGTCAAGAGGAAAACCGAGTCCTGTTCGCCGCCGAGATTTCAATTAATTCATCTCTGAGAGTGACAGCGTGCATTTCTTGCAACGTCCAGACTGGCGGGCAAGTGTTACCGTGGCGACAGGCGAGAACACTTAGCAGATGTATAATAACACGATCAAAACTACCTTTTATATGAAATAAATAATAAACCCCAGCCTACAGGAAAATGACCACAAATGACTCCAACATATCTCTTAAAGGTTGAATCCCTGCTAATGGCTCACTGCTGCTTCAGCCCTTCAGACTGTTTTGTGCGGGTCCAGAGGCTCTTTAAGGCAAACACCTGACCACACCCCACCCTTTTAACAGTGTTCCGTCTCATAAAAAAACACTGGCCCCGTTGGTTTACAATCCACAAGGACCTGATTGGAAGCAGACCCCTTGTTGGCCGTGCACACGCCATTTGTCTCAAACTGATTCTACAGAAAGGAGTAAGTAATTTATTGACACAGTTAAGTTGTCAGGAAGGCTCTCTACTGTTTCCAAGCAAGGATCTAGAATAAACCTCTGCGAAGGTAAACATGTCTTCTGATGTTTTACACTCATAACTTAAAAGGACTTCACAGGCTGTTGCTGAAGTTAAAAGTTAATTTCCTGAACTTCAGATCCATTTACCTTGAAAACAAACATCTCTCCTCGGAGCATAGCAACTGTGTCAAAGTTGCCTTCACAGATATTGGGCCCGTAGTGATCCGGTCTTTCGGTGGTCCTGGGGCGGTCGGGATGACGAGGAGGCGTTTGAGGTGGCCTTGGCTCTGGGCGACGGGGCGTCACGGTGGGCAGGGCCTGAGTGGGCCCGCTGTCTGGTTGACCTTTGGGAAGAAACAAAGAAACAGAGCGGGTTGAAGATATTTTACTACATACTGCGTGTCTTATTTTGGCTGTGTGGTCAGTTTCATACAACTTCATGTTCTCATGATTTGGATTAGCACAGTGGATGCAGTGTCGCAGATTATCACATTATCGCAGCGGTCATAGGGAGAGTCATCCAAAACACATCCTACCATAGATCTGTTGTATGCCCCGCCGGTCGTCCTCAGGCAACTGGAAGTTGTCGGTCTCCATCCACTGGTAAAAGGGAGCCATGATGGCCAGCGGATTATTGGAATGCTCTAAACCCAGGGCGTGGCCCAGCTCGTGGACCGCCACCAGAAAGAGGTCATTACCTGAAGGCGATGATGAGGCAAAGACACAGGGAGGGAGGAGAGTCAGATGATATGCATTTTATCTCTGGAGAGAGATTGTTTGAGTTCGTACAGAAGGAGTACGAGATGATAAATGTGTCAACCTCGCATTCACGCACGTGCGGCTGCATCAGCTGCGAGCCACAGCGAGCGGGAAGTCCTAATAAATCCATGCGGGCAATTTGTAAGAATGGCTGTTCGTTGTTCCCTGACAGATAAATCACACACGTGCAGGCTAATTACTGCTGATATGAATCAGCACGCATTTCTAACATTTCTAACCAATCAAGGCACACTGTTGTTCGCTGCCACCGCGATACAATTACACACTGACAAGGCCACGACACGGCTGTGACACGCTGACCACTGCGTCAACTTCCTCTCAGCACAAAAGACCTCTCACAGATTCTTTTTTTTTTTCTTTTAGAAACGTCAAACCCAAAAAAAAACCTGCTTTAGAATTGACCAACATATTTCTATAAGTTTGCCTCTGAAGTGAAGCCAGGACACATTTGGGCACTTCCTGTCAGTCAATACCTCTTTGTCACCCGGCAGTGCTCTCTGTGAACTTTGACCTTGCTGACTGATCAGATTTGTGCCAGTGACATCATGCTTTTTAGGGGGAGATTGGGACTTGGTGACGTCACCGCTGTGCATGGAAGGGAAGGGGAGATGCTCTGGATGCTTGTCCTTGTGCATCTCCTCATTTCCACTTTGCAAAATACACACACACACACAGTTCATCGCCCCCACTATATATAATTGCAGAGTCACATGAATGTCCTCATGGTGTATTAAGCTGCAGCTAACACTGAAGGAGAGAAAACAGCAGAGGGGAAGACGAGTGAGAGAGAGAGGGAGAGAGAGAGAGAGCACATAAAGAGGCCTTTGTGAGGTAACTGTGACAACCATTCAGTTGGACAGAGAAAAGGAAGAGTAAACTTCAAAAGTCTTGGCAAAGTTAGAAGTTCAGCCAATGCAGCTACTGCTAATTCTGACTATCCTTTACACACACACACATTTTGTCATTCAAATGCTCTTTCAACTGTCTTTGTTCACTTGTTTACCACGTCTCACACCTCATTCATCACCAGCGAGGGGGGGACTCCCGCTGAAGAAAAGGGACACGAAAGCGGTACCCTGACAACCCGAATGCGCTTTCCAAGTTTGCTCTGCGACTTGCTCACATCAGTCTCATCTGACCACAAAGAAACACAAAAGCTCCCGACCTTTTCCCCGCTACTGCCCTGCAGCGTTTCATCCGTGTAAGGTGTGTTTGAGTATGCATGTCAGCAAGTCATTTGGATAAAGCGTGAAATCTGTTTTTAGAGCGTCTGTGCCAGGAAAGGCTGATGAATCACATGGTGCATCACAAGGTTTACACCGAAAAGGTTCCGCCCAATAGAATTGTTATTCACTGACAAATGAAACGGAGGTCACTCAGAGGGAAAGACACGCCGTAAGTGCAAAGAATGGATGAAATGGACTTGTGCTTTCACCGTCAGTTGCCGTCACGTTCATTGTTTTAGCTGTAATTATTGATCCCTTAAAAGAAAAGGTCTGTTTTTGTTTGACCCCATCCAAAACGAGGTCAGAGGCCAGAGAGATTCTGTTTCAGGGCACTTCAGCGGAGGCTTCGACATGACCCTTCGAGTTTCACTTCTTACTTTATGCACTTCTACTGTTTCAGTTCTGGAGGGTGTGGCTATTCTTCAGTACAGAATAAAGACAATGTTTCATATGCTTATAAGTGTGGCAACTTTGCTATATTTGATGATAATTTAGCCTCTTGGGCCACAACGTTTCAAGGTTTCCTGTGTATCCAGCAGATATCCAGAAAACAGATAACATGCCAAGACTTCCTCTGCAGGCTGATTAGCAACTTGATATGCAAGAAAGTCGAGGGAGACGCATTTCTGCTCATCTCTAGTGGCAGATATCTGTGAATGAATGCTGATCCATTTTCAAAAAAGCTCACAGAAAGCTTCACTGTCATCAGATTGCAGATGATGGGCTCTGAGACTGCGTCTCAGTCAGCGTGTTTTGCCTCTTTTGCTCTCCTCACAGACTGTTTACTTGCATGCTGCCAAAGCACACAGTAATCTATACTACGAGGGTGGTACTGACCAGCGTAGTAGTAAAGCACAACAGTACTACACCACAAACTGAAGCTAGAATGCCACAAATGCCAAAATCTTGTCTTCCTTGTTTGAAGATGATCTGGTTATAGATTGAAGTAAGTAATGCTTGTTTTTAATAGTTGTTCAATAAATAGCTTCTATTTAAAATCAATTAGTTGTTTTGTCTACAAAATGTCAGAATAGTAAAATAAACAATTTTCTGGAGGTTTGCAAACCTAAGCATATTGCATTTGCAATATAAAACAGAAAAGCAGCAAGTGTAGACGCTTTGCTGATAGCTGACTTCAACAATTAACTGAACTAAGCAAAATTGGTTTCGTGTCAGCTCTGAATGCTGCTAGAACAGAAAAATACTCCTGTACACTGTCACTCCAACAGCCAATTAATGCGTCAATCTGAGTTTTGCCGGCTGAAAAAATGATAAAATTCTAATTCCACAAAGGGTGGCGGCATCAGCATTAGTGCAACTGTGAGACGGTAAAAAAAAAAGCCGGAGTTAAATGAAGACTACATCTGTGAAAGGTTCAGCTAATTGGACATGTGTCTAACTAAAGCCAGACAAGATTGTAATTTGTTTGTCCGCTTGCTTTTAGGCTGTGGAAGTAGTGTGGTGCAACAAAGGGACCAGTCTACAGATCTCCCCGAGTGGAACACACTCCCACTTACTGTGGCATTCTGGCATCCCTGTGATCTGTCCTGCGACACATCCCACACACAGCTGATCACACAGATACAGACACACACACACACACACACAAAGTTTAGCTGTCTGTATGTAGATAACAGGGCAGGGAAGCCCATTGTGGCAAAAAAAAAAAAAAAAGTCCTCTGAAGTCAGCAGAGTTAATGAGTGCACAGCAAGGACAGGAAGATATTTTCCTAATCCTCGCTTCTGCATGTGATTAGTTTAGGGTGAGACATAGTGTTAAGAGTTGTAAGTGGGTTTGGGGTTCATCTTAAAGAAAATACATGAAGGACTGAAGGCTGAGTTCTCCAAAGGACAGTAGTTAAATATCTAGTGACTAGAACGGCTTGTGCAAGTCATTCTCGAGTTCATGGCTTAGTGTATGTCTCTACTTAACAACATAACTGGGGGTACATTTGAGAACTATAAAGAGAGGTGTTGTAGCATAGACTGTGTCACCTTTCAACTTTTTACGGAGCTAAATGGAGTAGTGGAGCCTGACAAATGAGAGATGATGCTGCTGGCTGAGCCATGCCAACTCCGGTTAGGTGTGGAGGAAAACGATGGGAACAGCTGTTTGCAATCTGTGAAACAGATCTGTTACAACCAATACAACATGGCATGATTATAGTGCTGCACACTGCTCATCAGCTGAACACTCACAGTAATGATCGATGACCCCACGACCCCTCCAAATCCTCGGCTTCTACCTGGATGTTAAGGAATGACCCCTTTGCATCATGCACAGCGAGCGTACTACACACTAACCCGACATTCACCCACATGCAGCCACATAAGAGAAAGGTGTTATTATGTTCGGAACCTCATTATGCTATTTAAGCTTTGTAATTATTTTTCTCCACAGCAATTGGTTGTCACTAAAAGAAATGACCACCGCTCCTACAATCCATAATACAATACGCGTTAGAAATTATCCTGGCAGTAACCAATTACCTTGTACATTCTGGTTTCCGATGGTCCAAGGTTCATCTGAGTCAAAGTGCGTGTCCCCACCCATTCCAGGTCCGGGGAAATAGGCATGAGCTAGGAAGCCTCCTTCCCCATCGAAAGGGGAGCTGTCTCCGTGAAAACCTGAAGCGAAGAAGATCATGATGTCGGGCTCCTTGCGGCGTCCATATTTGATCTCCTGGTAGGGGATTTCGTCGAAGGTCAATGGGGTCACCCCCTCCCAGACTTTAAAGGCCCGTCGGATGGCTTCGTATGAGTTATACTCTCCGATCTTGGGGGTGTAGTTCTGGATACTATGAGAGCCAAGAGAGGGAGAAGAAAAACAATGTTTGAATATGACTTAAGCAATCCCTCTGTTGATTCAAAAGCAACACATTAAATGAAAACCAGAGCTGAAGCTGAATTAATTTAAATCCCAACATGAATACACAATCTTTTATAGTATCCACCTACGCTGGAAAAAGAGAATTGTTGGACCAACTTCACTTGGTAACACACAATTCATTTAGTGTTTTCAAATCAATTTCTTCATTTCGAAACTGAATTAATTTGAGTATTATCAACAAAGGAAAACTTCGTGCATGTGTTGCAGCTTATATCTTATTTACTGACTTTTCTGTTACCTGTAAGTGAGGTGGCTCTTGCTCCACTTATGTCCGGTGAGTGCATAGCGTTTCCGCCGCACGTTGGTTTTGATCTGGCCTCCAAACTTGTCAGGCACACCGCAGCGAGGTCTCCTCATGGCACTGAAGGAGTTGAAAGAAGTCAGGAGCAGGCAAGAGACAGTGTGTGTGTGTGTGTGTGTGTGTGTTCGTGTTGAAAAGTAAGGTGCACCCAAGAGAAGAGATGAAGGGGAGAATGACGCCTCAAACCTCGACTTTCTCCTCTTGATCTCTGTGTACCTTTTTGTTGTTTAATTTAAAGAGTACCTGCGAGCTCCCGAGTGCAACCAGGCAACTCAGCAGTTCCTCTCTAGCAGGTGAGGTGAAAAACAAATTCAATAGCAGTTACAGAGGAGGAAGGTAAAACATTCCCCATTTATACCACTGAGGATTTGACCAGAAAATCTTGTCTATAGTCTATATTTCCAATTTCTCTGTCAAATCATCCTATGAAAAATATTTCAGGGTCTTTGCAAAACTTCAAAGTAACAATTTAACTGAAGTTTAGGAGCCATAATGGGTTGCAGGACAATGTTTTGGGAGCATGTTGATGCTTTTTTTGTGAGTGTGCGTAGGTGTACATGTACAAAAAACATCAAAAACACGCTGCTGCTGACCTGATGGTTTGAGGGTCCATCTGTCCAGTGACCTCCAGGCCGTAGAAGCGCTGCATGTCGCTGACGGCATTGGACAGGATCTGAGCTGATCGCATGGTTGACATCTGCCTGCTGGCCTGTGGCAGGTAACCGTACATCCTCAGCCATGACTGCAGGCACACAGGAAAGAAAAGCATAAGGGAGACTGTGAGAAAATAAAGAAGAATCGTCTGTTCGTCTAATGCGACGCTGACTCACTGGAATCAGTGCTCATTAGGTTTACTTTAGTGAAGCTGACAGCGGCAACAAAATAAAGATTTAGCCTGAGACAGAATATGTCTGCAGTAATCCAGGCATGATCGAGACTTTTATATAATGAAGAGGTGAGTTATGACAAGAAAAAGGAAATTATGGAACCAGCAACAGCTGTTTTATAAGCATGTGGGCAATTTGTGTTGTTTACAGCTCAGAGCAATGAACTGTCTCCTCAGCTTCAGCTACTGTGCCATGATGGTATGACATAGAGTTGCACTGGCTTTGTGGATTATTACTCACATTTGTTATTTGATCTTGATTAAGAGGAACGTGGCTGTTTCTGCTTTCTTGACACATATTGTACCGTGCATTGGGTGGTGTTTAATGATATGAAAGGGAGAAGGCAGAGAGGAGAGCGCTGTGAGGGCTCCTTCTGCATCTGACTGTATCCTAGCAGTATGTAAGCAGGAGGGCTGGGTTGGTGTATGAGGGCTGTGTGTGTGTGTATGTGTGTGTGTGTGTGTGGGGGGGGTTTAATGACAGACCTGAGGGAGAAAACGTGATACTCGACCCAATCACAGATGACGCAAAGTCTGTTCCACCTGTTATGCAGAAACCCAATACCACACGCACACACTCGCGCAGGCAAGCACTTGCATATTGGGTAGAGATACTAGATACGCTTACACATGGACACACTCCCCATGGTGGTGCGGGGAATGTAATAGGGTGTGTGTGTCTGATTGTGCATGCATGTAGTTGTGTGACCGTGTGCGTGTGTGTGTGTGCACGGATCTCAAGTTTACGCCCGTCTTTCACAATGTAAAATACTATTTACTTACCCACTCCTTTAAAACCATGAAAACAAACTCACCTCTTTCAGTCTTTATCTCTCTCTCTCTTTCTCTCTCTCTCACACACACACACACACACACACACACACATCTTATGAATATAAAATGTAAAGTGTTCTGGTCACATATGTCATGTCATGCCCAAATTAGTTAGTGGAGGTGGTAAACACCCACCAGAATAAGGTTTATCTGCTGTATGTGTGTCCCACACAAACAAAATGTCCCCACAGTCCGATGAAAACTAATTAAAAATGGTCTCCAAGATGTCTCTTGATTTACTCCTCTGCCTGCACTGTCCACACAACAACAATATGACTAGATGGAAGGAAAAGGTCAGAAGGCAAAGATGTGGACACGTCCCCACTGATGAGCAGAATATCAGCACAGAGCTACAGATATTAAAAAGCCCAGGAGGTGGTATCAAAACCTTGACGTAACTTCACACCAAGTACTTTTCCCTCCAACATTCCCAGCTGGAGAAAAACGATTGTGAACACAGAGCGCTCGATCAATCAATCACTGACAATTGCCGAGCTGAGTCGGTAAGATTTCTGACAGCATCTCGTCCTTTGTGATCGATTAAGGTAGTAGATGACTACTGTCACTCCTTAAATATATGGCCTTTGTTGAAGTAGCAACTCTTCTCCTTTTTCCCTGAAGGTTAACGTTTTATATCATAAAAGTCTAATAAACTCTTCTGACAGCTGTAAAAAAAGAAAACTGCATGAAATCAATAAGTCGTTCGGTAAGCTCATTTTGACAAAAAGAAATGCACTAAAATAAAATAATATCAGCTGTTAAACGTAAAAGCAGATGATATATATAACTGAAGTGATCTATATAACTGCAGTAAGTTTATTGCCCTTCAGCTCAGTCGTGGCCTGAAAACGCGAGTAACTCACAGACAGAGTGCAGTGAGGCACCCGAGACCTCGTGTTTTATAGTCTATCCACTGGCCATTGAGAGGTCGAGGATGAAAACTGAAAGTGTTTGAGCCCTCAGGCTTTGGATCTGTTGGCCTGAGGAGCTGGACCTTTTGAAACCTGTTTCATCTCCAGTCACGCTCGTGCTCTGTTGCTCATCTGGTTTTGCCCTTTTCACTCTGTCCACTGGGTTTTAACTGATGCCTCCTGTCAATTCATGATCTAATTTATGATCTTATTACTTGTATCTCTACTTCTGATGCTGATGACGGAAGTACTGATGATCCTTACAGTCGTTTGTGGGACTTCAGATGAAATATCTAAGATTCCTCTTAATAATCAACAGAAATTCCACTATCCTGTCAAACCTCGAGCAGTATGGTGACTGTGCAGCATGGGATGTGGGGTGTGCAATATTAGAATAGAGAATATTATTTTCTTATTATTCCCCCTTTATGGTTCTCCTCGCAGCAGTGGATAGAGTGCCTGTATCAGATCTGTGAGCGTGTAGGAGCAGGACGCGATACAGAGTTGGCTGAACTGGACATGACCCTGACCCACCTCTGCCTTTAGATAAGAAAGCTTCAAACAAGCTGACACACAATTGCATACACGCACACACTCTCAAAAACAAACATGCACTTCCTGCTGAAACACTAAAAACTCCCTCACACGCACACACACACCTACACCCACACTCCAGAACACTTTTCCTCATACATGTTGTCACCGTGCACAATAACTGAGAAGACACCGCGGACAACATCGGCATCTGCCAGGCCAACAAAAATTCCACACAATCGCTAAGTGTGTCATGTCGTTCACGATAATGGTATGATTTTTAATATGATTAAAGAGTGATGTCAGTGGTGTGGAGGTGGTTTAGTTGGTGGCAATGAGCTCAACAGCTATTACGAGTTCTAAACCAAAAATAATTTTCAGTATTTTGTCATATCGTCAAGAATACCAATACTGCAAAAATACTGAAATAACATTATATTAAAAGGGACATAACGCCCACCGCTAATGTCAACATTTCCTTTGCTAAAAGTGATGCACACGCCTAGGCACAGCTTGTTGTTCCAAGACATCACCTACAGAGAGATTACTTCAATAACTAAAGCTACAGCAACCACGTGCATCACTTCTTACTGTTCCTCCTCTGGTCTGGGCTACTTGCAGCATTTATGCGCTTGTGTGCTGTGTCTGCAGCACTTATTTTCTTAATGTGCTTGTTTGTTGTTCTTTTGTCCATTTGCGTGTGTTTTCTTGAAAAGTCCGGTGTGTAAGGTTTAGCGACATCTAGTGGCGAGGCTGCAGATCGCAAACCAACTGAATACCCAAACTGACAACCGCTGTTTGGATAAATGGCCAGTTGTCAGTATCAAATATTCAGAGAGCACCTCACCACGGTTTGATTCCATCCCAACATGTGCAGTAAACTGCTGAACAAAAGGGAGGGGGGGGGTTAAACTAAATGCTAATTCCACTTTAGATTCCACTAGATGGGTTGAAGAAAATAAATGACAAAAAAACATGTCCACAAAGGACAGAAAGTCTTTCGAGAGCTGATTAGTAATGAGCAGTATTGATTGTCGTTTCATGTCAGCCGGTGCTGTTCATATTTCATGCTGTCTGAAGATAAAAACAAAGCACTTGCTGTAATGTATCTGTAACAGTCGTCCGACCGCAACACGCACTGGGGGGAGAAACAGTGGAGTAAAACTGCAATTCCCATCAGACTTCAATAAAAAGCAATTCATATAAAAGCCCAAGCTTTTGTCCTGTGTAATCTCCAACTTATTCCAGCCACTTCCTCTGTGATCAGCATGTCACTGCTGCAGTGATAGTACTTGAGGAGGAAGGGGAAATGCCTCCTCGTCTGTTGACCTTTGTGTGTTTGTGTATATCCAGGCACCTGATGTTGTCTATACATACTCCTTCTCTGTCCCTTCCTAGCAAGTATTTACAGCAGGCTGCAGTCGGGTACAAGGGCAGATCCGCAGTGCTGTTGGGATGATGTATGGTGGCGTGTGAGCTCCTCAACCCTCATCATCTAAAACACAAAAGTACTTCAATCTGGCTACTCACCCCTCATCAGCTGGGCTGAATACAAAACAACTCTCAGACAACAGGAGGAATAAGGGACTGTGAGTGTGTGTGTGTGTACGTGTGTGCTCATGTACACTAGGTCTTGTCTATTAAATGGTCTTTCAAAGAGTCCTTGAGCTCACCTGCCAAAACCAGACCCAGCAATATACAAGGAGTTGTAAAACCTGCCAGGAGTGTGTGTGTGTGTGTGTGTGTGTGTGTGTGTGTGTGTGTGTGTGTGTGTGTGTGTGTGTGTGTGTGTGTATGTGTGTGTGCGAGTGTGTGTCCACCACAATGTCAGCCAAGATACTAACAGAGCTTTTATTCTGAGGCTTGGTCTGCTGCCATCTCTTACCCCCCAAAGTCCTACCAAGAGGATGGATAAGTAAATGGAGTAGTGAGGGAGAAAGACAGGGACGGACAGGAGGAAGAACTCGAGCTGAATGTAAGAAACACCCAAAAACATATAAACAAATGCACTCTAAGAGACAGCTCTCATATTGTGGCTTTCTCCTTCCTCTGTAGCAACGTGAGTCTTTGTGGACATGGTGATAGCCAATCACAGGGGAGCGGCTGGAATGTGAAGAGACGGCACGCTGCAGATTAAATGGATACAAGGAGGATACGGACTGAGGAAGTTCTTATGCGCTGCAATAAGTCACTGATTACCCTTCTCCTCACTGCTGTTCCTCTGCCTGTAGCTGCAAACTGCTGCACACTTTCTGATTTCTCCCCACGCGTCATCTTCATGTTTCTTTTGAGCTTTCTCATCCTTTTTCTCGACTATTCACAAGTTTTCTCTCACAGCTCTCTCGCTCTCTTCAGACAAGAGGGTCCATTGTATTTCATGAGATGCCTTCGAGTCCCAGGCCCAGCATGCCTGTGCACAGTATGTGTGTGTGTGTGTGTGTGTGTGTGTGTGTGTGTGTGTGTATGTGTCCCAGTTAGAAAACAGCTGTCACATTCAGCCATCACATGCTGCACAGCTGAGACTGACCGCTACCATCCACGTCAACTTTCTTTTCTCTTTTCATAAATAACTCCGCGACAGATTCCCCCTGGCTGTTGCTGTGACATTTTCTCCGAGTTTCTCTGATTCTTTCCGCACTCACCCGCCCCCCCCTCATGTCCTTCATTCTTCTGCCCTCCCACTTCATACTTTTTTCCCAGACAGAGTAGGAGTTGAGGTCTCAGACCAAGTGCCTAACACTCCGATTGAACAACATCTGAAGAGCGAGGATCAGATTGAGCCCGAGACAATGCATTTTAGTGTGTGAATAAACTGGAGAGTACGTATAAAATGTAGTATCAACGTAACCTGACACAGTCCGGGTTTGTTTACAGACACAGGCTGCTTTAAGGCGAAGCAAACAAAGTATCAGTTTTACATATTCTGTAACTGTATGTGTGCATTGATATTACTGAGCCTCCCTCACCTGTACACAGTGTGTGCTTTACCACCTCCTCACCACTGAAATTCCAGCCGGTTTTCTGTTCACACTCTGTTATGGCAGAAAAGCATTCATCAATCACAGCGAGGCCATCGGTGAGCAGATAGAGATTATGGTGGGTCGTGGAGATTAGCATCAGTAAACAACACAACTGGCATGAGTTCTTTACGTCCTCAAGAAATGATCACGCAACATGTTCTGTTTTGCTGCTTCACAATGAAATCAGCTGAATTGTCACACAGAGCACTGCAGATGAGACGACAGGTGCCTATCACACTGTAGGAGAACGACTCGGCTTAGGGTCATAGCTGGTCATGATGAGCATCCTCGTCATACAGACTTTTAGCACACGGTATATCCTAAACTTTCATGGCTCTATGCTTGTACGGAGAACTGAAATATGAAATAAACAACATGGGTAACACCGCTGTTACTATTTCAGCTGACACACACATTTAGCAAGCAAGTGCTTAGGAATTCCTCATCGGTCCACACATTGCGTAAACCCTCCACCTCTTGCCTCAGTGAGATACATTAGCACACACCTGCACGCACACACACACCACAGCTATGTTAATGCTCCATCAGAGTATGTAGCCTCTGGTCACTGAGTTTGGTAATTCAAGCTCACCTCTAATGACCCGGCGGTCTGTCAGACTGTCTGTCAAACAACACCAGCTCCACCACTAATCACCTTCTCCTAAGTAGAAACGCAGCAGGAGTGTATGATGCTTTGTTTTTGTGTATGTTTGCCCATTCACTTAGGTTTCAAGGACAGGATTCCTGAATCTAACACAATGGTTGTCAAAGAAGGTCAGCCCAGAGACCAAGCGAGTGTTTCTAAAAATGTTGTGAAGGGGATCCCCAGAAGAACAAAACCCCTAGACTTTAATACATCCAATAAGTGAAAGATATGGACGTCCTATAGATGGAAAACACACTGTAGATTCACACACACTCCTGTTATGCCTGCTACAGTATTATTGCCTTGGATATGGTTTTATTTTTGTACACCTGCCGCTCAACATACTTCACTAACCAAAATAACTACATAGGAAAATAAGTGTGTCAAGGGTATAATAATAAAAATAATAATAATAATAATAATAATAACAACAAGAATAATAATTTTATGAAACAGCTGTGCACTGCATTGATTTTAACTGGCTGGGTTTGAAGCCATTACACAGGCAAATACTATTGCCTTAATATCAGCTGATTCAAATGATCAATCAATTATGGTCTATACACAAAGAACTAAGAGGTATTGCTCACCAGAGGAATAACACTTGGATAGCACTGTTATGTGGTTATTTTAATTGAACTTGAGCAAAGAACGTGTCAAATAGTAACTTTTTTTCTGATGCATTAGTGAAACGCCTGCCACCATCTCTACTGGGCGCAGTGAAAACACTGTATTTATATTATTTCAGTCAGTCTGCTCAGTGGTCCTTAATAACGCTGCTGTGATTTACCTCTGCGTTAAAGGTGCTGTCATCCTCGGCTCCACGCGCCCCAAGCGCACACATGCACAGCGCGAGGAAGGTCCGTCTCCAGAGCAACCAGCAGCAGCTGTTCCGCGAGGTGGAGGCCATGGTCTGGGCGCGAGGGGGTATCAGTCGACCTTCGTGTTGGTTCAATTTCGACGTCTTTAGTTTTTTTAGTCGTAGTCGTAGTAGTTTTTGTCGTAAAATACTTATTTAAAAAAACTATTCCCTAACAAGAATGCTACAACAGTGTTCAACAGTGCACTTGCATCCTGGAAAAGAGCCCCAATCCAGATTTACAGTCAGAGCCGCGTTACAAGCTGACCCTCCATGAATGTCAGTGAGTAGACTTCACTCATATGTGAGTCCATACAGCTTTCTTCTTCAGCTTTGAAGTTTGTTTACACACCGTGTCACCTTTCTGTATGTCGCCTTCCGTGCTCTGTTATCTGGGTAGCGCGCGGTTCATTCAGCCCCCATCAAAGTCTTTGCCTAATTAGTAACCTTGAAAGTGCACTTTACAAAAGAGCTCCACTATCAGCAAAGTGGCTCTGCCGCAGAAATGCATGAGTAAATCATTGACTGACACTGCACATGTTCAACTTCAGCAGGGTTAACAACGTCCCTCTCGTGATAATAAGACTTTTACCCTGAGAAAGTTGCAAACTATAAAACAACAACCTAATGATTAGCCCAAAGTCCACCGCACTTGTCCGACTCCTTCAGCATCAAGTAACGTTGGCGTCGTAGCTGTAGGCGAAGGAGGCTGTTTTAAAAAAAAATAAAAAAATATTATTTAACGGTATATTTGCCCTCTATATCCAGTTTTTTCCCTTTTCCCAGAGGAGTTCTTCTCGGAAGCCGGTAGTTAACTAGTTACTATCAGTCATGTCCCGACTCAGTGCCTCTGTGTTGTCTCCCCACCGGAGCGGCACCGATAGTGTCCGATGTTTGGCGGTGTTACGGTACCAAACCTCGAGATGTCAAGTTGGACAACAGAGAGAAACAGCTGTCTCCGTGATGACTTTCAAAATAAAAGGTAAGTGGTCCATGCATACAGTCTATGAGTGGTGAATTGTTTTGTATGCTCATGGGAGCTCATGGTACAGATATATTAAGATATAACATTTGACGCAGGCAGCGAGGAGAATGCAACATGTGTATATTGTGTTTTATCAAAGTAATAATAGCTTTTTATTTTGAAGGCAACATATATCCGGTACTGTGTTGTCTTTCTGTGCTGACTTGACAAAGCTGACCACTACAATGCACTTATCAACCGGACGGATGGAGGTGAAGTGGGGGAGCACAGAAAAAGCCCGAGCACAGCCAACCCTTCCCCCCATCCCCGTGTTTATAGCTCCACCACAGCAAGGTGTTAGACCACGTAATGCAAACACATCCACACACAGACAAAAACACACATAATGTGAATATAAAAGGAAATGACTAATAAGATATGTATAAACTGAATATGATCATTAACTAGTACGGCAGAGTTGTATGTTTGCTTCAGGCACACATGTTTTGCAATGGCATTTATTCTCAGTCAGTTTTATTCTTTGCCATGTTTGTCAATAATAAATAACTATAAATTACATATTTGCACGTAACATATTAGAAATAAGGTGTTCTTGTTTTGTTCCTAAATTTAAAATAAATACATTTCTAAAAAAAATGTGGTAGTCACCATGTGCCCAGGTGAGAAGGAAGCACCTGTCATCGGTGCGGATTGCTGAATGGGACAGCAGAGAATGATCCCAGTTCCTTAGGCAGTCTCTGTCATTTGTTCCCTCTCTGCGGACAGACATGTCTATATAATGAGATCCCTATCAATGGATCCGATCTAAGGCAAAAGGAAGTTGATACTTTTGGAATGTGTATGTTATTGGTTACTGGTCCAGGACCAAGCAATATAATTATAACAGCTACTAAATAAACACTAAACAGTGTCTGAAACTCATATTATGGCATGTCTCTATGGTATTATAATATGTTATACTATTAAAGAGGGTAATGGAAACCCAAAACATGATGGGTAAAAGGCTAAAGTTGCCTGTACATCAGCCCATTTGTCCTTTTTGGCCGAGCTGCCTGTCTAGAAGAAAAAAATAAATACGAGTAGCACATAACTGCTTACGCCAAATTAAATCGACATATCCTTGCCTCCACAGGACAAAAACATGGGGCGACCTATGGCCTTAAAAAAGGTGCCATGTCTTCTGAAGTTGAGAAAATTAAAATAAAACATGACTTGAAAATTAAAAATGGAATGAAGTCAGAAAGCAGTATTTTTAGCATCTTGGAAATCCCCTGCTATATTACGTGTAGCCATTTTCACTGACAATTAAAACTGCTACATTTATGTACTAACAAAGAGTGTTTTATCACACAGGTTTTTCCAGTTAGTCATAATGAGGCCTATAATCTGCCGTGTGTGACTCATTCTGCTTCACTGGTCTCTTTTTATCCAGGTGGGCAGTCCATGATGGTTTATCACAGGTAGGATCAAACCCCAGAGCCTGACATCACTCATCTTCTGCCCACACACACCACTGATCTCACCTGTTTTGGTATCAAGCAGCCAAACATACAGAAACCCCCCACTTAGACCCCATTCTTAAAGACATCTTTAAAATGTATTTCTTTGTGACAACATGTCACAAGTTTTCTTGTTGGATCTCTCCCAACAAGAGAACTACTTTAATATAATTCCTGTAATGCAATACAAAACAAATATGCTTCTATTCATTATGCATACATGCCATGCCACAAGTTCTCATCCACGTAAACACCTTTGCTCCTCCATATGTCGTCTCTTTTCTGCATCTGGCACTGTGTGGTCTTCCATGAAGATCACAGAGAGCTGCTTGTTGTATGGTCCAATTTGCGCAAAAAATGCAATTTACATGGAAACGTTCTTAAACGTTAGTTTGGGGGTGACGATTAGCTCAATTGGTAGAGCATCCGCCCCATGTACCCCAGTAGCGGCTCAAATCCAAACTGCATGTCGTTCTCCATCTCTGTCTCTTTCTCATTCCTGTCAATCTTCAGCTGTCTCTGTCAAAAATGTTTAAAAAAAAACTTAAAAAGGCCAAAAAATATCTTTTAAAAAGTCAGTTTGGTATAGAGAGATGTATGCACCCATTTGTAAACGTAGTTATTCCATCAGGGAGAACAATCAGTCAACAACAATATTAATAGGTTAGGCATTATATCTGATTTAAAATACACTCTGTTCTATCTGCAACTTAACTCCAATATGTTAATAATCACATGAATAAACTGTGGAATTGATCATTTGTGAAATATTCAAAAAAACTTCTTCTTATAAAATATTATGTTAGATCAAGCAACAACCAATGACAACGTAATCGTGAATCAACTATCTAGCTGCTGCTGTAAATAAAAAAAATACAGTACACAGTCATAGTAACTAACATATTTTCTTTAAATCAGACAGACTTTTTCTGTGATTGCTCAAGCTCACAGAAACTAGTTAACAGTGAGAAGACAGACTCTTCACTTTGATGCTCAGAAATAAGTTGACATGCTGGACGAGTTAACATGACAGTCTTGATAAACTATGGACTAAAAGTGATTTTGTACTATGTACTATGTTTATTTGCAGCAGCACACTCACTGGTATATACTATATGGAATAATGCTGTAAATGTTGTTGGTCTAGTTAACAGGAGCTAAGTGGTTACATTTGGTAAAATGTGTTATTAAGAAATAAAACTTGACATAAAATGTGTTATTGGGAGTACGCAACAATGAAATGAAAGCAGACTTTAAACATGTTAAATAAAATGACCCTGAAGAAATTCATTTCTTTTATTTTATTTTTCTGTTTAGTCTTCTTTTTTTAGTTACTTTTGAAAAAAGCCTTCTTTCATTTGTTTTTTGATGTACTACTCCCCTCTGCTGGTGGGAGTGGTAACATGCAGCCATAACCAAGTGATGCTCAATGTGACGAATGTTGTACTGCTCTGAAATCCAAGATAAACTCGTCTCTAAGTGTTCTAAGTGTCCAGTGTTAGTTAATCTTTTTTGATTGATGAATTGCATTGGAAACATAAGGAACTGAATGATTCAGCCCACATTTTCTGTAGATTCAGACACTAAAGAAGAAAATATACAGACAGTATCTTATAGCTTTCTATCTGTCTCTATCTGTCTCTATCTATCTGTCTGTCTGTCTGTCTGTCTGTCTGTCTGTCTGTCTGTCTGTCTGTCTGTCTGTCTGTCTGTCTCTGTTCCTCTTTTCATTTGTTGTTTTAACTTCCCCAGAATTTGGTTTTCAGCAAGTTTCCTCACTTGCTTTTGTCTTGTTGTCACATCAGCTGCACACTACTATGTTCTCGTCAGATTGAATCATTTTCACAGGAACTCAGCAACACGAAAAGGTAGGCTATGTGATGATTCTCTTTAGGTTACAGAATCCTAATTTAGCCGTTTATCTGTATTTATTCTGATATTAGACCTGAGGAATAACTATTGGTTATTATACTAAGTATATCTGTAACTTGAGTAAACAAAGATTTATTGAGATCAATAAATGTGGTTGGGTTCTTGTGTTTGTATTTCCTCCTCTGTGTGTTAGTGAAGCACAGACAGGTTTTTGTTCTCAATGAACAGGATGAAGTGGTGGCTCCTGGTCCTTTCTTTGGTGTGTCACAAGATCACCTGTAAAAATCATCATGTCACTCCCAACAGTCAGAGTAAAGGTCAAAATAATCGTGTAGAAGGTAAGGTGTTTCAATATATGTTATTTGTGTGTATATATATATATATTCAATATCAATACATTATTAATTTAACCTGCAGGGAATACGGCAAATCCTGGCAAATCCCAAGGCAATGGTCCCAGAGAAGTTCGAGAAAAATGTAAAGATGACATTTCAATGAATGGTGAGGTGTTTCAAAACCATATATATTATATTAATAAGTATATATATATATTATATATATATATATATATATATAGATTTATATTATAGATATATTATATAGTATATAGATATATATATATATATATACGTGTTTGTGTGTGTATCAATAAATAATTGATTTACTCTTGATTTACTCTACAGGGAAGTCAAAGGGTGTCAAAGATTGTATGGAAGATATAAACGGCCTTTTGGATACTGGAAACGTCGACGACACTATCGAGTAAACACTTTAATTCTTTATCCAGTTTGATAACTATTGGGATTTTTATGTTTTTTGAACATCTATGCTTGTGTGTGTTTGTTTATGCATAATTTAAAATAGTCTGTCACTAGATGTGTACATGAGAGTAGAAACCAGAGCAATAAAAAGAATTTGAAAGTTGAGGTTGAAATTTAAGGTTAAGGTTTGGTTGTGTGGTCCAGAATTCATGACAGGTTTTCATCAAAACTATTGTAAATCAGATTAATATATTCATAATTTTCTTCTATTTTTCCACCAGAGTCATGTGGAACCTAAAACAAATACTAGAGGAAACAGTGGAGACTGATACTACCTCTATTCATGTCGGCCGTTTAGTGGCCAAAGTGCATAGACCCAAAGGCCCCTTCAAAGGGCTTCAAATTTCTGCTAATGAGAATGAGGTAAGAATAATATTTAATCAACACGTCTTACAGGGAGTCCTCTTCAATTGTTTATGAAGATTATTTATTTATTATTACTTATTTATTAAGTATTAAGTGTTTCATTCTTTTAATGGTGTTGAATGTTGAGAGTTGCATGATTTAGGTACAGTACTGGTGTTTCATGGAACATTCCTCTTCCTGTTTTTGGCTCTGTCACTCTAATATAGGCAATGTCAGACGAGACTGTCACCAACAGCAAAGTGAGAGTTGAACTGCCTCAAGAGTTGGATGTTGAATCAAACAACACAATTGTGTTCTGCATGCTTACCTGGCCTGAAACAAACGGGGTCAGAGAATACACTTTTTTAAAGTAAAGTCTGTAGAACAGAATCAGAAAAGTTCTCTCTTCTAATTTCTGGAAATTAACCAAATAGTTGCAGTTTTCTGATCACATTTTAACTTCATTCGCATGCTTTGTCTTTTGTGGTTAAAGGAAAAATCCACCCAATAGCACTTTTAGGAATGATTTTTGTTGCCAGTGTGAGCTTCTCTCTATGATTTAGTCAGTGGAGCGAGTGTGCAAAATTTGGGTGGGTAAAATGAGGAACACAGTGAAATGTCACAAATCTGCCTTCTTACCTGACATGTCAAACTAAATGACTTACTTAATGTTCAAGCTCGAAGGTCTTTGAGCACAATGTTTCTTCCCCAACTGACCACCAGCTGCTCGTTTTAACAACAGGAGGTGTCAAGATAAGTTAGATAAGCGAGTTAAAATGGGACATAGGTTCACTCATTTCAGATTGCTGATACTATGACCAGTATTGTTGTACTACATTGATTTAACTGAATTAAATAGTACTGAGCTAGTAGTGCTACGAAAAGCTACTGGTGTTAAGTTGTTTGTTTTGTTGTTCAAATGTGGTCAAATGTAATATAATATGGCAAAGACAAACAACACAGTCACAGCTACCTGCTGCGATTTAAACACATAAACTGTCAGTGTTTTAGTGTCTCACTGTCGAAATGTGAAGAGGAAGTGATGCTATTTTTCACACTGAATGCAATATCCACAAATGTGTCTGCAACAAAAGAACTGTTTATTCAAACTAGAAACAGTTTGCTCTTGTCTGCAGTAACATGCAAAACATAGAATATGGATAGACTAAGTTTAGAAGAGTTCCTATGAAGAGCACAGAGTCACAACATTTAAATAAATTATAATATCAAGCAGTGTTATCCAGAGAATCACTGGGTGGCTTTTTCCTTTAGTAAACGTACTTCAGGATCGTGATCACATTTTACAATAATGACCGTGTTGGAAAACTGTCAAACTAATTGATTGTATGTTGTATTACAGAACCTATGGAGAGCCCAATATAACGTGTATGAGAGCAGACTTGTTGGCCTAAGTGTTGGGGGAAAAAATATTTCAGGACTGCAGGAGCGTGTCAACATCACAATGACTCTCACCACAGCTGTGAATGTAACTACAAATTCATGTACCATAACTTCAGCTTCTGTAACCTTGTACAATTGTATCCTTTGCTGAACAAAAGTAAGTCAAATACATTTAAACCTAATGTAAACCTGAGTTATTATTGTGTCACAGGAGACGCAAACACCCCGCTGTGTGTTCTTTAATTTTTCAACAAAGGGTAACTATCATCAGCAATAATAACAATATGTGTTTTTTTGTTATTAAGATGGTAAATTGGATTCATTGTTTTCTCATTAGTCATTAGTATAATTCCTGTTTGTTACCAGAATATAGTAGTAATGGCTGCCAGACCGTGTGGGAACGTGGCTGGGGTAACATCACCTGCTCCTGTGACCACCTCACGTACTTCGGCATACTCATGGTAGGTTTGGCATTTTTCATCATACTGTGACACAAAAAGACATCCTCTGTGAAAAAAAGTATTAAATGAATATAAACTGTTAAATACTGAGTAGATGAATTCACTTCATCCCTGCAAAATACATACAGCACAAGAGTGACAACTGGGCCTTACTGTGAATCCATTATGTTGCATGAAATCTGTTAAAAATAAAAATAAATATACATACAGTGTGAGAACTATATATACAGACTGTATATATAAATAAAATAATGAAAAATAATGAAATTCAGCTTGTGTGACTTGAAGTAAAGGATGTTACAATTATCATTAAGATGAATCTTACTGAAATGCTCCCTCCTTGTTGGGAGCGACTTGCTGTCCGAAGCAGTCTCAGGGTCTCGTTCATTCTCGACTGATGGGAAAATGGGAGTGTGAGGTTGGACCAGCAGGTTTGTGCGGTGTCTGCCTGACTGCAGATTAAGTACTGGACCGCTGTGGGGAAGAGAGAGCTGAGCTGGAAATTTTACAGCGCATGTACAGGATGGATGGATGGATAGACATTGTAAGAAGCAGTATATAGAGAGGATAATGTTTACACCTCCACCACCATCAGCCCTTTAATTCTGACTGTAAAACATATCCATACCCCTGACTTGCTAACACTAAATGGTACAAAAGTTTAAAAAATAATGAAATTCAGCCCTTGTGACTTATTTTGGTATAAGTATGAAAAATAGAAGTAGGCATTATGAACAAGGGTGTTACAATTATCATTAAGACTATTCTTACTGATGCATTAACATTCTGGTTAATTAACATCAGGTATTTTATAGTAAAGCTGGTGACAGTGGAACTAATTCAAACTACATTAGGGAAGTTTCATTTGAAATGATGCATCATTATTGACTTCATAGTTTGTTCTACTTTGTATGTTTTGTATGTAAATCCTGATCTGTTTCACCAACAACTTTACCTATCAAATAAATGTAACAAAGTAATCTTTGTACTTTATTCACAGGTCTCTACTACACTCCCAGAGAAAGACCGTGAGATTCAGACATACATCACCCTGATTGGCTGTAGTCTTTCTCTTTTTGGCCTGGTCATCACTGTTCTGCTCTTCATCACAAATAGGTAATTAATGACGGCTCTCCGCTCATCTTTCATTGTCATTCATCTCGCCTTATACCTTCAGTTTCCCCCTTCCCTTCTGTCCCATCAGATCAGATCAGCTCTTCTTCCTCCCTTGACTCCTTTGACTTTTTATTGCTGCGTTTTTTTAAGGCCTTTCACCTTGATGTGTTTCTTTACTTTTATATTTAAAATTCAATGAGCTCTTCCTTTTTTCACATTTTTGTCACTTTATTCTGAGAGTAAATGTCATCCTGTCTTCACTTTCTATGATCTGATTTCAGGGAAATAACATGATAACAATGAAACACTTACCACAGATCAGTTCTCCTCTGTCTTGTCCTCTCTGACAGAAAAGTCAGGGCAGATGTCTCTATGAAGGTCCACATCAATCTGGTCATTGCCCTCATCCTCCTCAACGTGCACTTCCTCCCCAGTCAGGTGGTGGCAGCACTGTCCTCCACTGGGGCTTGCCTTTACATGGCTCTTTGTCTTCACTACTCCCTGCTGGCCACCTTCAGCTGGATGGCCGTGGAAGGATTTCACCTCTACCTTCTCTTAGTTAGAGTCTTCAACATCTATATCAGGAGATACTTGCTCAAACTAAGTGTGGTGGGATGGGGTGAGTAGAGTCACCAAAGTCAACAAAGTCTGGATTTGAATTGAACGTTAAAGTGAAAGGATCAGTGCCTTGCTTCATCCCTGTTCCAGGTGTCCCTGCAGTCATTGTATCCCTGGTGGTCATCATAGACAGAGACGCGTATGGACATGTCCCACTGGACTCAGATAACTCCAACAGCACTACAATGTGAGGGAGAAGCAAGAACACATGTACAAGCATGTACAATCTAGACTAGCAATTAACTTATATTCATCAAATGTTTTGCATGTGCATTAGAGTTTCATTCACAGGAACAACAAGGAATAGCTGGGATGTACTCATATATTCTATTTCATAGGCAGAAAAACTGCATGTAGTTTAGTCTTTATTACAGAATTCATATTTGATTTTGCAGTGTGAGATGAAATTCATATCTATACTGCCTCTCTTTATAGATGTTATATAAGGAATGACACAGTAAAGATGGTGACTACGGTGGGACTGTTTGGCTTGGTGTTCATCTTCAATATCATCATGCTAGGAGTGACAGTCAGACGTGTTGTGGGTCTCCGTCGGAGCAAAGAGGTGCGAGTGAATACTTTTAAAGGATAAATATGGTTCTAAACAAAAGATTTCCTGCTGCCAACACATCCCATGAAAACACCAAAACCGGCAATAATGTTAATGATGATGCCTTTCAAAGAAGTTGTGAAATCTTCTAATCTGGTGAATAGATATGATTTATAGCTGGCTGAATTGTGTTATAAAACAGTGCTGTGGACCAACTGACATTGTTTGTTTTGGTCTCTTCATGGGATTCAATGAAAAATCGAGATGGAGCTTCTTTTTTTCTACCTTGGTCTGACATATTTGACCTGCTAATGGGTTATTTTACACTTTATTTTGCATGTCAGTATGGGCAGAGTGACTGTGACAGAGCCAAGAAAGACATCTGTACCCTGCTGGGAGTCACCATTCTGCTTGGCATTACTTGGGGACTGGTCTTCTTCTCATTTGGCCACCTGACTGTTCCGGGCCTCTACCTCTTCTGCATCCTGAACTCACTGCAAGGTCTGGTCATATCACTGTGAATCAGATTGTTTATGTTATAGCCATTTGGATGATTGGGTTGGTCCACTCCTCTTGTTCTCTCTCTAACACTTTTCTTGTCTCTTTCTCTGTTTTAAGGTTTCTTCATCTTCCTTTGGTTTGTGATGTCACTGAGAAAGAACAAAAACTCATCTCCTAAGACGAGTAGTGATGCACAGAGCACCAACAGCTAAGCCTTAACACACTAAGACATGTTCTTATGTGTGTGTGCGTGTGTGTGTGTAGTTAATTGAAAAATGCAAAAAATGTACCAAGGGGAGCAAAATGGTAAAGTGAAAACTACTGCTTGTTATACGTAGCGTGACATCAAATAAAAATATTTTTTTTATAAACACGAATAATAACATATATTCATTACAGTGTGAAAAATAAAATGCATTAATGCACATTTGTGAGGTCTTTTATTATTTGTTTCACTGAATATCAGAATAGAGAGATACAAAGTATCAGAGAAGGAATTGCTTTACAACCCAGATTATGTGGAATGAGAACTTGTTGGTCAAGCTACCAGGAGAGACACATTTCACATGTTTTACAGTAATACATTTGTGTAAATGATACCAAAAAACACACACATAGAAGTTGGAGGTTTAAATGTTGGAGTTCAGCTCTCAACTTGTTTCATTTGATTTTTTGATGTACTACTCCCCTCTGCTGGTGGTAGCGGTGACATGCAGCCATAAACCAAGTCTGTCTGTTTGTCTTCCTCTTTTCTTTAGCTATCTGTATTGATGTTGAAGAATATCTATTGGTTCTATAATCAAACTTGCTGTTGTAGTCCCAGTTAAGATCAATAATGGGTTGTGTATATACCTCTGTGTTTAATTGTCAGGTTTAAATACACGATATAGTTTTTTCTCAAAGTTAAATTCAGATATAAGCGCAGTCTCCTGGTGTAGTTGAGTGTGTGTGTAAGGTGCACACTATATATTATCCAACACGCTTATTATTCTTACGCCCATTTTTTTGGCTCGCTACTCCTCCCAGAGTTTTTGTCGGACATACACAAAACGGGTATCAAAACGTGAGGCTCAGCCGGGAATCGATTGCTATGACTTTTCTAAGAATTTCGGCAAACGGTTTTGCCAAAAATCGCCAAAAACGACGCTAAAAAAATGAATGGGTGTGTACTGCGAGAACTTTCGAGAGCTAGAGTGAGTGATGTCATCACTACAGTGGAGAGGGAGAGAAAAAGTCGCCGAAAAATTAATTTGTAAACTGCGACTGTGGCCGCAAATGTGAAGCTACAGAAATCATTTATAGCTAGAAACGTAGGAAAATTCGAGGCGGTCGCAGTGATAACACTGTTGAAGCTGTCAGCTTTATAGTTTTGGCTCGAGACAAGAAGATTCAGCAGCAGCACCCATCCACACCCTCATAGACTCCCATGTTAAAAAGGCGGGAAATTTTCTGGAGGAAAGCAGAAGTAACGTTTCTCTCTCTTGCTCCTAAGCGCACATTTCTTCATTTATCGACACAAAACGACTATGTAGACGATCAGGAAGGTCTCACGATGCTTCAGGTTATGTCGGTTCAATGATTGGAAATACGGTTTGGTCAGAGATCCTTCCTCTCAAGGGAAGGTCTCAGCATTTTCTCTCAGTCTCTGTCAGGATTTCCAACTGACATTCTAACAGGTGCAGATTAGCTGCTGCTGATTAGGTCCTGGTTGCTTGGCAACCTCAGCCTGCCTGAAGGAGGAGAGGGGGGAGAAGCCGAGCGGCGGCCATCTTAGCAGTTCCAACATCCCAGTCTCCCGGAAGTTCCGGGAGTCCCCTGAATTAACAGTGGCTCCCTGATGCCCGCGAGCTAGGTAAAACATCCCGGATTTGGATTACGCGAGAGAGAAAAAAAAATGCGAGTGCGAGCATAAAGAAAAGATAGTACCTCGCGCATCATGCTCGGATTACTTTCAGTTACATTGCGCAGGCATAGGCGAGAGGAGGGGAGGGGGGGTGAGCGCGTGAGACTGAGATACAATGAAGCTACATGAAGCACCCGGTGCATGCATTCAAGCGAAAACTCTGTTCAGCGTGTTCTCGTGTTCAGGGCGACTGGTTGCGAGAGAGAGCGCGCCGATTGGTTTGGTCAGCAAAATACACCAATAAGCTTACGTTGTGGGAGGGACTCCCCCCCCCCCCGTCTCCCGGAAATGACTTTTTGGAACTTGGGATGTCTGGCAGTTCTGGCACTTAATTGGAACTTGTCACTCTAAAATGACACACAGAGACAGCAGAGCAGCTAGCGTGTTAGGCACTCTCAAAATTTCTTTAGAAATTTTTTAGTATTCTGTAAACTCAACAGTGTCAATGATGTATGGGGGAGAGTCACGGGCCAGAGTCACGCACACTCAAAGATTTCTTTAGAAATTTTCTAGTATGGAATATATTTGTGAATGTTTACATGTTCCCAAAGATTTTACTCAATTTACATGAACACATGGGCAGCAGACAGATTTACTGTTAGAGATGGAAAGACAGACCGACCTACTGTGACGTGAATATTGATATAACAGCTGGTACGACCAATTCTCCTTTCAGGTAACAAAGTCGTAGAAGAACAAGGTTACAAAACATAAATAAAACTGATTTAAAAATCCTTTTCGACCTATATTCAAGTGAATAAAGCACAAAGGTATTTAATGTTCAAACTGTTCAAGCTTTGTTTTGCGTAAATAGAAACTCAGATTTTGATGCCTGCAACATGCTACGAAAGAGGTCGGTCAGCAGCAAGTTCATCAGTACATCAGTCAGTACAACACGTACATCAGTTTTTCTTCTGACTGAACTCAGTGAGTTTTTGAACTG
This sequence comes from Larimichthys crocea, assembly GCF_000972845.2. Lineage (NCBI taxonomy): Eukaryota > Metazoa > Chordata > Actinopteri > Sciaenidae > Larimichthys > Larimichthys crocea. Next base: position 9,451,580 of record NC_040018.1, read on the forward strand.
AGGACGGTATTGTTAAGTTCTCAAAGTGAAATTCTTTCCCATTCTTGCTCAGCAGAGGTACGAGCATTGTATTTCGTGCCACAGTGACAGGTCTGAACTGCAGGCAGGCCAGTCTGATACACACTGTTTTAACATGCAGCGGAAATAAGGTGAAAGAGATGTTGTCTGGATTGCAGCATGTGTTGCTCCCGTATGATGCCTTTCATTAATGGTGAGCTGCCCATCATGCCAAGGACACTAACACACCCCATACATCACAGATGCTGGCTTTGCTCTGGTAACAATCTTTTTTTTCTCTTTGGCCCGAAGGACACAATGTCTTTGATTCGAAACGTGGAGCCCAGAGAAGTCTGCAGTGTGTCTCTGTCTTCCTCTTTGCATGGTCAAGTCTTTTGTAGATGCAGCTCATTTACTAATATTCTTTATACAATGGTATGGGACTTTAATGCAGCCTGACGGGGTCGAAGCTCACGGACATTCAACACTCTTTCAACAGATTCTCAGAAACCTTTAATGATATCAATGACAAACATTGTTCTGAAACTGTTGGACTATTTGCCTCGTTATTTCTTGCCTTTCAAGGACGCCTCTTTGATACCTGACCACGATACTACCACCTGTTACCGATGAACTTGTTTACCTGTTATTAGGTGCTTTTTTTCAGTCTTTTGTTGCTTCTGTCCAAAATTTTTTGTGGATCATCAGAGTCTCTATTTACAGAAAAACTGTAAAGTTTATCAGTTTGAACCGCCGGTGGTATTTCATCTGTCTTGCTTCCAGCCATCCTCCTCCAAGGAGACAAAACAGGGAGACAAAAACAGGAGACAAAACAGGGAAGTCCACAATTCAGCCATTATCCTATATAAAAAACATTTTCCCACAGGGGGAAGATCTTGGGGCATGCATGTACAAATGTGCCACTGTTTTCCCCACACTTCGAGCAAAGATCATTGTTAAGCAGACCCATTCTATTTAGTCTTGATGGAGTAAAATAATATCTGTGAATTATTTTGTACTGAATAAATTTGCCTCTGGCTTCTCTTACATATTTTCCAGTGTTGGAAAGAATCCCCTCCCATGTTTTTTCATCCAGAATACAAGACAAATCCTTCTCCCATATGCGCTTGAGATTACTACAACCATTACTGTTTGTCCAGGGACACATTTCATACCATTTTGATGCTTTATGATGCATTTTAAGTAGCTGTAAATAACATTCAACTGGACCCTTATCCTGACCAGCGGGAACAACCTCTTTAATACAGTGTCTAATTTGCAAATGTTTCCAAAAGTGGCGAAATTTTTCCTTGAATCTGGTATATGAAAGAAAATTGCCATTTTCAAATAAATCGTAAAAGAATAATACTAATAACAGTAATACTTCCCTAAGCGCCCCTCCTCTCCTCTGACTGATTAGACTGTACCTGCTCTCTGGCGGGAAGGTCAGTTATTTTTTGACAATAATAATGCGAAAAATGATCAAAACTCTGCGGTCAGTGTCCAGAGACGGAAGAAAAGAGAAGATGAGGAGGATAAAAACACACAAAGATAGAGGTACAGTAAAGGTAATGTCATTAAAACGTATTTGTCTATTGCAGAACAGTAGTAACTTTTAGCCAAAGGCAGTTTACTAATCAGTAAATAGCTGTTAGCTTGTTTTAACGTCAGTTAGTGTGATGGAGGAGGCCTAACGGCTGTTATGGAAAATGATAATGTCGGTAACTACTCCCACCTTACATTTATCAGGGGGATTTATAAAGATTAGATCTGTTAAGCAGGTGTTCATACATTTAATTACATACATTTAATTTGATGAATATAAATTTTTCCTTCAGAAAAAAAATCATTTGAGAGTTCCATTTGGAATGAAAATGGTTCTGTGTTCCGAATAAATTTGCATATAAGAGAGAGAGAGAGAGATCAACACTCATTCCCGGATCACCTTCGAAGAGGAAGGACTGACCTGTAGCTGGTTCAACAAATCGATTCTTCAATCTACTTTTTCTGAACGGCATCGTCTTGGAGAAGGAGCACACTGCATCGGTCGCAAGTAACTTTTGCAGATTACATTTTAAATAAGAAGTTAAGGTTAAGGTGCAACTGCACTCTCAAAATGTTGTCTTTAAACTTTGCCTCACTCGCTGCACGTGTGCACAATGGACTGCATGCATAATCTTTCTTTACAGGACAGGAACTTTGCACCTGAAATGTCTCCTCTGTATCTGTAAATAGACAGCAGGAGCAAGTGAATGTCCTCAGGCTCCTTCAGTGCCTGAAATGTCTCCTCTGCACATCCAGCCTCCTCCGGCACCTGAAATGTCTCCTCTGCACTGTCAATAGACAGCAGGAGCACATTAATGTCCTCAGCCTCCTCGGGCTCCTGAAATGTCTCCTCTGCGCTGTCAATAGACAGCAGGAGCACATTAATGTCCTCAGCCTCCTCGGGCTCCTGAAATGTCTCCTCTGCACTGTCAATAGACAGCAGGAGCACATTAATGTCCTCAGCCTCCTCAGGCACCTGAAATGTCTCCTCTGTATCTGTAAATAGACAGCAGGAGCCAAGTAATGTCCTCAGGCTCCTTCAGCGCCTGAAATGTCTCCTCTGTACATGGTTCTAGACAGCAGGAGCAAAGTAATGTCCTCAGCCTCCTCCGGCACCTGAAATGTCTCCTCTGCACTGTTAATAGACAGCAGGAGCAAGTGAATGTCCTCAGGCTCCTTCAGTGCCTGAAATGTCTCCTCTGCACATGGTTCTAGACAGCAGGAGCACATTAATGTCCTCAGCCTCCTCCGGCACCTGAAATGTCTCCTCTGCACCTGTCAATAGACAGCAGGAGCACATTAATGTCCTCAGCCTCCTCCGGCACCTGAAATGTCTCCTCTGCACATGTCAATAGACAGCAGGAGCACATTAATGTCCTCAGCCTCCTCCGACACCTGAAATGTCTCCTCTGCACCTGTCAATAGACAGCAGGAGCAAAGTAATGTCCTCAGCCTCCTCCGGCACCTGAAATGTCTTATGAAGGGTAGAATGTCCAGTTCCTGTTGAAAGATGTTGGTTTTTGTGTTGTTGTTGAAGTCTGGTGAGATGAATGCACCAGTCAATGAATCAATAAACATATTCAAAGCTGCAGAAACTCTTTTTGTCCCCACTTTTAGGTCTTTTTAATGAAATCACCACCTGTATTCTCAGTCAAAACCTTTTTAACCAGAAAAAGTGCAACGACAAAAAAGTTTTTGGAGTCTGCAACAGTATAGAGTACAGTAAATAAGCCCCGTCATTGTTTGCACTTGTACGAACTTCTTAGGGTCAAATGTTTTCCTTGATTTATCTGGCAGACAAAGAGATGTAAAAATGAGGTGCAATAAAAGAGTGGGACCAAATTTATCATGATCCAGCATCTTGCATTAAACTGAGTCATTCAGACAGACAGACCACCATCAGAATCACTTCACCGTCACAGACGTGGAGAGAAGACGAATAGCAAGAGTACTGCTATGAGAAATCATGTTTTTTTCCTACTACTACTGCCAAACAAATGCCAATGTAGACGTCCAGGAAGGGCACAGGATGCTCCCAGTTATGTGTTATAAAACATATCTAAATTCGAAATCTGACCTTTAAGTTCATATGAAGACTTATCAAGACTTTGAACAATATATTACTGAAATGTGGAGTTAGAGGTTAAAAACAGTTCTTTCACGAGTTTTCAGTCCAGGATTTTGTGGGCGGTCCTAAAAGGTGGCTCAATGACACGCTGAAGCCACCCTGCACCCCTAGCAAAGAGATAGAGATGAATTCATCTCGCTCAGTGTTTCAAAGTTAGTCATGTCATTTTCTGAACTCATCTGACACGTTTCAGTCGCTTCAAAATTAGCTCACAAGTGGGCGTGGCTACAATACATTCAGTGGACACGCCCCCACAGTCCTGGAGCTGAGAATACTGCTCATTTTCCTCTGATTTGTCACCTAATTTCATAAACCTGTTGATATTTTTAATCATTCAAATTTGGCTGGGTGGTTAATAACACTTTCTTCTTTGGTCTGATAAACTCAGAACACATAATTATTCTTACTTTACACACTTTAGGTTAAACTTTAAGTTACTGTTAATGCAAACACAACAGTTCCTATTGCTGCTAGTTCAAGTTAAAAGAATTCAGCTGGCAAAAATACAGGGTCGCTTTTATTGTGAAGCAGTCACAGGAAATGCAATGTGTTTGTCACTGTGGTTAGCAGTGACTGTGAATGTTCACTAGAAAGCTGCATTGGAAAGAGCTACTGTAGGGCATTAAACCTTGAGTTTCTGAAGTTTATCTTCAACACAAACACAGCATACAAATGTGTTTTTTTGAAAATACAATTTTACTCTATGATGTTCATACAACTGCTTTTATTTTGTTTTTTTAAATAGGATTTTCACTGTTGAGGGAAGTTAAAACTCAAAAAAGGCAGACTTCTCTCAGCATTGTACACATACTGGCAGTTAAAGTGAAAAATAAAAACTAAAAAGACATTTCAATATACAACACGATAAAAATAAACAATAACTCGTCAAGCTCTATATTCTGGCATTCATTCATCAGAAAACTAGAAAATGATACATAGAGAGGAAAGTAAAATAACACTGGAGCCCTTTTTGGCATTCTCAATCACAATGCTCCTCTGACATTCTTTGTTTTTATTGTGTTTTCATTTGCTCAGCACCTATAAAATCAAATTAAAAACAGAGTTTCTAAAGAGTCATGATACTTTGATCTCTGGCTATTGCTCTCACAGTCTCCAAATTCCTGTTTCAAGAAAAGAACTTTGTGTATTTGTGTATATTTTTTACGAAGCAGATGAAGCTGAGAGACTCGCATCGGCGTCTGACTTTGGATCAACTTAAATGTGCAGAAAACCGCAGTGAGCAGAAGGTAGTTTGTTTTCTGTCTTCTAAAAAGCATTGTACAGTCACGTTATTTACATATTCAGTATATTACAGCGCACTCTTTTTACTCAGTAGCTTGTGTGGTGCGTTCGTTCAATGCAGTGCTCACTCTCCTTCATGGAGAGGGCCCCTTCCTGCCTCCCTGTGCTTTTGGAACTCGTCTATCATCCTCAGATTGGTACATGGCAGGTATTAACTGTGAGTGGGTGATTCTGAGGGAGAGAAGGGGCCTTTGTGATGAAGTTATTGATTGAAGATTATTGAGACATCGCTGTGTGTGTGTGTCGTCAGTTCTTTGAAAGACTGTAATACTCCAAAATGCACAGGTGGAAATGCATAGTGTATTAACTGCAATGAGTACAACATTTCATTATGACAAGTGTTAGCTCTGTTTGAGTGTTACAGTAGCGCACCTTTGTGAAACGATTCACCTGTTTGGAGGGAAGCTGTCGTGAAGTTTGGGTTGGTTGTTCTTTGGAGGCACACGGTTGATTTTTAAGGTTGCAGGCGGACACGGAGTGCTACTTTAGTCGAGAGGAAATCGAGAAAATGGCTTCACACGCAGTCCGTTTCTGCCTGCAACAATGTGCAAGGTTTTCTACAGAACACAGAGCTGTGCCTAATACACGCCTCCCTGCTGTGGGGAACGAGGGGGATTCAGCTTCTTAGGTGCAAATAAGATTCATTTAGTCCCCAATCGACCCCCCACAAGTCAAAATGCAGCAAACACTGAAGCTGATCACCTATTTCGCACGTTTTCTCTGAGTAGGATAGCTGTGGCCGACTTTATCTGGTCCCCCGTGTTTGTTTTTGTTTTTTTTTTGTTTTTTTTTCATTTAATCAGATTCTTGATTATTTCAAGCTTTGTGACGGTGGGCCTTTAGGTGAACTGGCTATAAGCAACATGACCACAGCTCAAGCGGAGTCACTCTGCCTACAAAGTTCCAGTCAGATCTGCATTTAAGCACAGGATGCCGAAGCGTAGGAGGCTGGCCCGAGAACCAACCGGTTTGACGTTGATCTGCATAAGGCCCTGTGTGTTCTTGTGGGCTTAAAAGACTGTGATACATGGGCAGTTTTTGAGGCAATGTTGTGCAGCATTTATTCCCATATCTTCTGCCTAGTACAGATGTTGCTCATTGGCGGACTAGCTACCTTACGGAGTCACTATATTGAGAATGCTGTGAAGTTACCTACAAATGCCTCTAGGCAGCAGTGTTGTCACAGTTAAAGGACAGGGTGATCCTGGGCTAAGGCTCCAAGCTGCACCACGATACCTGGTCCATTTTTTGTGTTTGTGTGTCTTTTGTTTTTTTGTTTTTTACATTCCAATAAAACATCTCCCCACTGGTCAAAGCTTTTATAAATATATTGGAAATCATCTCCATTGCCTGAATGAACTGCGTATGGATCAGTTTTGGCAGACTGATGCTTTTGTCATTGCAGAGAGTCCAGCAGGGGGCAGGAGTGCGAGCGAATGTCGTTGTGTTTGTGGATGGCCCTGTCCAAGTCCACAGAATGTCCGTTAATGTGGACCTCCATGCAGCCGCTGTAGGGCGCCGACACCAGTGTGGACACCAGGGGAACATCTGAGGGGAAGAAATGAGAACACGTGATCCGGCAGATGGCAAGAACGACTGTGCAAGAGCCTGAACTGTGACCCAAGCAAACAAAAGTATCATTCAGTGTGTTGAATCTGTGAGACAAAGAACATTTAGACTTCCTTCAAGTATACATGACAGTTCTCATCAAGCCGTTTGGAGAAAAAGAATCCTTGTGTTTGGTGTTCGTTCCAGTTTGGGGAATGTTGGAGCCGTGTCTGGCTGTGATTCTGAATTATTTACTCAGCTGCCAGTCACTGCAGAAGTGGGTCATGGATGATTTAATTAAGGTTTGCTATAAACAGTAAAAAACGTGAGACACTCGTTAATAGAAGAAATTTGAAATATCACCTCTTCTCATCATTTATTGTTGACGTGTGCTGGATGTGTACAGATTGTACGGGACAGAGGAAGCTCTGGGTGAGTGGAAAACTAGATATAACATGGTTTGGTCTGGGTTAGGGTATGTGCAACATACTTCTTTCTTCTCTGTACAAGATCTACATCTCCGGTTCCAAATGGTAAATATTACAGAAGTGCAGATCAGGAGTACCCGGAATAAACTTGAGTGGACTGTGGCTGAACAGAGCCAGCCGACGCTGCTGTTTTAACCTTCGTCCACCTGAGTATAAGATGTCTGGCAGACTTAGATGTCCCTACTATAAAAGCTTGTCTCCTCCCTTCACGGTACCGAGCACTACCACTAACACTCTCCAACATGAATATGAGTAACATCCTATATAAATGTTTGCGTCCTCACCAGGGAGGCCTCCTATAAAGGTGCTGGACTCTGACAGGAGGTCAGTTGGAACTTCGTCGTCTTCACTACGTCCAGTCTGGCCATCGACCAGCAGCAGCGTCTGGTTTGCTGAGATCGTGACCTTGATGTCATGGCTCAGGCCATCACACAGTGGAGCTGGAGAGCTGGCGATGATGGTGTCACCTACAGATACCAGAACGTACTGAAGAGAAAGAGAGAGAGAGAGAGAGGAAGAAAAGTCAGTCAAACACACATTTTTCCAAACACACAGGTTGAGTTTTAAAGTGCTCACATCTCGCCATTCGTCTGTGCTGGGATGATAGTCGGCCAGAGCGATGGAGAGCGGGACTCTGTCCTGGTGAACGAGTGCAAACAGCACTCCGATCGAAGAAGTTGGACGCAGGGTCAAGTGGACGGTCAGGTTCTGTGAAGTGTCTGAAGTGAGGAGAAACAGGAAGTGAGAAAACATTGGGTCGTGAACTTTATCGACAAACAAAGACGAGGCAAACTGTTGACAAAAGAGTGGGCGATGATGGATGCCAAGACATTCACCCAAACAAATTAAACACTGAGTACTTCAGGAAGAAGCAGTTAGGCTCAGTTATGTATACTATGTATTACACACACACACACACACACACACACACCGTACCGTAGCTGATGTTGAAGAGAGCGAAGCCTGTGCCGGGGTAATATGCTCCAGGATCCTCAGTGCTGAAACACTGCATGTTGTCGTTGGAGCGAATGGTTTCTTGGATGGACGTATCTTCACCCGTCAACCACCTCCACTCTTTCATACAGCCGTCCAGACGCGGGTTCACCTACGTCATGATCACAATAGTTAAGAAATAACACAGAGATCTCTTTTTGGTACAAATAAAAGAAAATACCCGAGCACATAACAAACAAGCACCTGGTTGACGAGGCCGTCCTCTTTGAAAGGGACTCCTCCTACGGTGAGGTTGAGCTCATGCATGCCCTTCTTTAACGTGAACAGATCGCCGTTTACTGCGATCTTCATGACGGCCTCCCTGTCGATCTTGATCACCAGACTCCGGCCCTGCTCCTCTACTGAGATCTGAGAAGAGAACGAAACATTTAAGTTGTTCTCAATCAACTGATGAGGCGGATGTAGACAGCGTATCACAGTTCATGACAGAAAAACCTCCCACCTTTCTCCACTGGCCGTCGTTGACGACGGGTCCGCTGCTGGTGACCCTGCTGACCGCGCCGTACTTCAGCTGCAGCTCCAGCTTCCCATTGTGCATTGCCAGCACAATCCACGAGCTGTTTAGGTGACCTCCGGCAAAGAAGATCACCCCCTCAGGATCATAGGTACGGAAGTCGAACTCTGCCGAAAAGCTGGAGAAAGGGGAGCGTGAATAAGACATTAGTAAAAAAGACAATTAGGAAAAAATATGAAAGAAAAGAAAAAGGAAGAAAAACTGGACAGGACCAGATAGTAAAGAGAGAATCAAGTGACCAAAAAGAAAATTCTCACTGATATCTACTTGGCACTCAAACGAAGTGGTTGGAATTTTCCCAGCTAATAATAGATTTTTATAAAATTAGCTGATACAACTTCACAAAGTGACTATGTATGGTAAAAAACCATTTAGCCCTTTGGATTTACATGTTGAGGGGCACGTACAGTCTGATGTAAAATTAAAATTTTACATCAGACTGTAAAAACTAAAATATAAGCAAGATATAAAGTCCAAATCTTGAAGTATGTTTGGAGATAAATACCACAAATATCAAGCGATGCACTTTTCACTTGCATTTTGACAGAGAAAGAGAAGAGAAGAGCGGCACTGTGATAGTCTGTTGCCATAGTAATACTCGATACTTCCGTAAAAAGTTGATGATTTAATATTGTTTCTGAAATAGTACGCTCACTTTCATTTCTGTGCTCATCTATAAGTGAAACCCAAACAGTCTTAGCATTTAATAAGTCCTCTGTCATACTATGACTAGGCCATGAACTTTCTCACCCGGTTTGAATCCTCCTGCGGAAACGCAGCCTCACCACAGGCACGCCGCTGAACATGCGGCCGAGGTAGAGGGAACGAGAGTTCCTCTTCAGAGATGGCGTCATGCAGGGAGTTATAGGCTGAACACAGAGAGATAACGAGCTGAACGTTAAGGTGTGCTGCTGCTTCATGAGAAACATTTGCGTATTTTAAAGACCAGCACGTGGGGTTTAGTGACATCTAGTGGTGTAGTTGTGGAACCTTTGAACGTGACTTCACATTCAAAATGGTTAAACAGCTTTAAAATGTATTTTAGTTCACATTTAACAACAAATGTTAAAGCCGAACTGTTTAAAGTCTGCATCAGTTCATGTATTTCACCTTACAGCTCCTGAGGTCCTGGCCCAGCTTCATGCCCTGACGACCGTCACAGAAGCAGCGGAAACTCCCCGGAGTGTTCAAACACTCCTCTGCACACACACTCGTCTCACACTCATCCACATCTGACAGGTCACGGCGCAGGTTGAGGATATGAAAGAGAAGGAGAGATGACAGTCATGAGTTACGGGAATAAGAGAGTTAGTTATCAGAGTCCCATCAGTGGAGGAATCAAAACAGAAACTTTCATGGATCTAAAAAAACATCAGCTCCACAAGCATGAAGAAAATACATATCAGATGTCTTTCCTGTCAACAAATCAGAGAATGAAAACAACACTTTAGTCAAGTGGTCGTTGACGTTGACTGGGTGGTATCTCCTCACTCCCCCGCACTATACAACCTTACATGGCCATGAGAAGGTTGGCTATAATAAACGTTCATTCTCAGGAGAGACGCTGAGGTTATGAAAAGTCTGGTTTCCACTGCAGAGCCAAACACGACACAAGGGTGATTAATGACTTCGGTTCAAGTCTGTGAATTGGTATTCAATGTTTTTACCCACAGACCTGATAGTTTTACTTTTTGTTCTTATTATGTTATCTTATCAAATACCAAGTTGGCATTTTTTTGGCCTTGGACACCCGTACATTCCATGAGTAAGTACATGCTGAGAAGTCAGCTAATGCTTCTTGCTCCACATTTAGGGGAAACATGAGATTAAACTTGTTTGACATACAGTAAACAAGATCATACTCGTACATCTTGCACTCTTTAACACGTTTATTGAGGTCTAAGGAGGACTTGAGGATTTGGCTTGATGCTGCTGTGATTGTGCAGAAGGCAGATGACTCTGCAGACTTTTCTGACCTCTAAACCTAAGGTATGCCTTCTGTGTTTGTGAACTCCGACTGATATTTTACCTCATCTATTGTGTTTTTATAACAATGACCTTCTGGAAATAACATTATGTACTAAGCAAATGTGAAACACGGGGTCAGTCAGTGCATTTCACCCCCAAAATGAACTTTTCAATATTATTTGGGGGCATTTTGCCTTTGGGCAGAGACAGAGGAAGACAAAGATGACTGGCTGGAATCAAGCCGACAATGGTTGTGACTCTGTGGTCATGCTGTAACCATTCATCTACCATCTGCCTCTGACCTGTTACCTACTTAAACATGATTTCTTAGTATGTATTTGCATTCCTTTCCTGACCCCCACAGCACAGCTGCATCGAGTCCCGCTGAGGCTGAAGCTGCTCCGCGCTCAGTTCTCATGAAACCATGTGTGTGTTTTGTGTGTGTGTGTGTGTGTATATACCAACACAGCTCTTGGTTTCGTTGTCGTAGACGTAGCCGTTGTCGCACAAACAATCGTAGCTGCCATTCTTATTCTCGCACCGCGCTGTTCCACACACGCCCGGGTCCTCACACTCGTCCACGTCTGAAAGACACAAAATATCAAGTGATCTGAGGAGAGTATTTGTAGCTCAGCTCGTTAGTGTCAAAAAAGACACCAGACACCTAAACTGGATTACTTTGAGGACTGGGAAATTAAAACCAGCCACAAGACAGACACTCGAAAACTGTTTCAGGCAGTTTGTCAATATTGTAGATGCAAAACATACGTACGCTGAAACTACGTCACAATGAAATACAAATATGAGGCTGTGATGGAATGTTCAAGATGTATTTACCATCATGTTTCACTCTGCGGTAACACAGAACGTTAAATAAACATTTAATGTTTAAAAATGATTGTTTGCGAGTGTGTAATATTGGACCTGGCATTGCACTGTGAGATTTAAGTGTGCTGAATTACTACAGGGCCCTCAAACATTAAATAGAAGTACAAGTATATTCTAGTTTTAGGAGCTGTTCAAATGTAGACCGAGTCAAACAACGTGGTTTTTGTGTTACATTGACATGATTCCCAGCTGTTAGACGATGTCCATGGTTTGTGGCTTACCATTACACATGTGGCGTCCTACCAACATGTAGCCTTGGTGACATGAGCAGCGGTAACTGCCCATAGTGTTGTTGCACTCGTGGTCACACCCTCCGTTTCTCTTGCTGCACTCGTCAACATCTGCAAATAGGATGGTGGCACAGTCAACAAGAGCGCAAGGAAAAACATCATCATGGCTGTGCAGCAGTGAGTTGTTTGGTTGGCGTCAGTAAATCAGGATCAGATTTTGAAACGGGAGCACATGGCGTAAAGTTTGATACAGCTTGAAAAGCTCACTCAAACGTCCTGAGCGATTGTTAGACGCCTTACAAATAACTGACACACTATGTCACTGCGGCTGAGCGTTGCAGCTGAGTGTTTAGGAGGAGTGCGGTCGTCAAGTGGAAAAGACTCAGACCGAGTCAAACTGAATCTGTTTTGGTTTCCTCTCACAGTAAGGTGGCAGGATGAGTCACAGTGGAAATGTGTGGAATGGTGGCTGTGCCATAAATCAGAGAAACATGTTTCCCTCTCTGCCTCGCAGAAATGATGTGTGCTTTCCAGTTCCTGTTTATACACTTAATATTTGTTACAGTTGCCTTATGAAAGCAGAATCCCTCTTCTAACTCACGTCTAGATACAGCAACTAGCTCTGACCTCTACAGAGAGACACAGATTCCCGTACATGCAGTTCATATTGACCTGACGCACCATTCACACATCACTGATGACAGCAGCAGAGCAGCAACAACAGATGGATATTAAAGAGGCATGTCAACAAAAGGTTTTGTGAGGAGAAAAGAAAAAACATTCACATGAGAAACAATGCAAATATTATAAAGATCGGACTTCTCATCTATTTGTCTATCAGTGGACATGAGTTGTCCATCGGGTCCAAGGTCAGAGCGGCTCTGACGTCTATCCACAGATGCTGCATGTGACGCTGAATGACAGTGCAAAAAAAAAAGCTAGGCCTCTGCTGAGCTCCAGAGCACACTGTCCGAATACATATCCTCTCCCATTTTCCATAATGATGACCTTACCTTTGTCACATCTGGCTCCGGACCAGCCTGTGAAACAGTGGCAGAGGAAGTCGCCCTTTTTGTCCTCGCAGCGCACTGTTCCTCTGGCGTTACAGGGAGACGGTGAGCACTGGTCTGGAATATCTGTGTGAAAAAGACAAAACAAAGAGAGACAGACACAGAGGAAGAGAGTTATTACTGCTTTAAAAATTGAGTCTGCACAGAGTGGAGACATTCAATGTGTGTAACTGTACACTGACAGCAGACAGAGGAAGGGCATCTCTTATGTTCTGCATATCAGGAGTTCAATATAAATAGCCTAATGCTGGCTAAGCTCTCCTGCCGGAGATGCCCTAATTCCATCCTTCACAGCATACCTGTCCTCTACCTGGCAAAAAAACAAGATCAAACAGACATCCGACAGTCTGTTCATTTTTCTTTGCCCTATTTTTTTTCTATTTTTATTTCACTTGCACATGAACATGTTGTACATGAGCACATGTGCAAATCTTTTCTCTCCACATCCAGTTTCCTTTTCCTCGCACTGGAGTTTGAACTCCAGCTAACATGCCCGGACTTGTTGAGCAGTTTGAGAGTGAACAGGACAGAGGAACAGGAGAGCTCACATGGGAAACACAACTTTCCCAAAAAACAAACAAACAAAAAAAAAAATCAAAAGGCTATTTTTTTTTTTTTACTAGCAGATGAACAAAACTCTAAATATAAATATTTTTTATCTTCACACTTTCATTAGTGAAACATCCAGAATTTTAACTGAGTGAAGTTCACACAGTCTTTTAGACCTTTGGCACATTTACAGCAGATTCACCATGACGAGAAATCGAAACTACACATGGCTGCTTCATATAGTGGAAAAATCAAAACAGTATCAACCACATGCTGCAGCAGTGAAAAAATCAAAATAAATACAGACAGACAAACAGGTAAACCAAGTGACGGTGATGATCCCAGCTTGTCATTAAAGGAGCAGCGTGTAGGATTGGAGTCAGTGTTTAGTTTGTCCATTCTGGGCTACTGCAGAAACACGGTGCCCCAAAACTGCAGTGTCCGTCGATATAAAAGTCTCATTCTGAGGTAACAAAAATATAATGATTCATATTTTCAGGTGGTTATACACTAATGTTCATATAGCTATAAATATTATATTCCATTCGGTTCATACTCCTTAAATAGAACCATCTAAATCTGAGACACTGAGTAGGTTGGTAGATGTAACACTGCAAGATCCTCTGGGAGCCATATTCTACACCCAACAGGAAGTTGCCCATTTTTTTATTATCTCTGCACATTTAGTGTATTTGCCATTTGCCAGTGAAAGGCATCATACCTCAGGAAACTCCTCCCAGAGGATTAATCGAAATCGATTTCAAATGTTTCGTCGGCGTCCTGACCACATCTACGATGTCAAACGTGCCAATATTGAGTCATAGTGCCACCGGCTGGCAACAGGAAGTAAGCCTTTTGTGAAAATTAGCATTCAATTTACATAATTTTCATGGTGTGGTCTTTTTATATGCTGGAACGTTATGAATAATTAGTGACGCAGGAAGTGACATATAGTGTCCAAACCGCGCGAAAATTCAGAGACGTGTTGACTGATCCCTGGCAAGGGTACCGTGGCTGAGGCACACTCCAATGTGCGTGGGTCCATTCAAATGTCACAGTGTTAAATAATCCACTCCATTGGTGGAAACATGTAGCACCAAGGGTCTGGGAGCAGGCACGAGTAACCGCAGGAGCCTCACTTGTTTCCTCTGTTTAAATTTTAAGAGGTCCCTTAAACAGCGTGTCAAAATGTAATTTCATTAAATAAAGCACACTGTGGAGACGCCACAATGATGATTTGGATAAGCCTTCCAACGTTTACAGAGCCGCGACAACTCACGTCACATCGAGTATATCTTAGAGAATTGGAAAATGTGTTTTTAATGAAACTGCAGAGCAATTCACAAAAACTCTTGAGTGTGCGAAGTGCAGGCTCAGGGAAAAGAAACAGGAGTGGGAGAATAAACACTGACTGCCGTGCTTACAACAGCATCAATCAGCGTTTAGTTGTACGCAAACATGAAATCCAAACTGTATCTTTCCATAACATGCCACGTTTGTTACACTGCATGTCTGTAATATTTCCTAAATGGAATCAGTGGTATGTCATGATCTGCTTTGATACTGGTAAACCTCCCAGCACTAGTCTGCACGGAGACAGATGGGCAGAGATTTGCAGTGAGAAAGAGAAATGGTGGGAGAGATAGGCGGCGTGCTGACAGATAGATAAAAAGGAGAAAAAAAAAAAAAGAGGTGCCGTGCCACGATGCTGCAGCTGAGTCATGGAACCTCCACCCCCCCCCCTGCAAGGTTTGTCAGCCAATAGTAGCAAAGCCGGGTTGGTCCTTGTATCCTGATGCAGCAGAAATCCTGCGCTCCACTCACATCACACTTTCACTCCCACGTCACTCCTCCGCGTAGCCGGCTCATGAAAGAGCTGGTGCAGTCACCCACAGAGGGAGAGAGAGAGTGAGTATGTGACGTGTGGAGGGGTGTGTTGCTCATTCACCAATGTGCGGCATCACTGTGGCAAAGTGCTGCAATGTTACTCATAGATACCTGCGCTTACGCACATTGAGCACGATGCTCAAAGTCACAGAATCAGTTTAGGTGTGTCCTGCTGCAGAAACTGACCCGGAGCCAAAGCTATTCAACACATTTTCATCGTGCTTGCTTCCTCTTCCTTTTCTTCTTAGAGACAGTGTATGTCTGAGGGTGATGCAGAGCAGAGCAGTGATACTGCAGTGCAGCCCAACCCCACACTACAACTTCTCTCTGGACACTTACACACAGCCAGTTTGTTCAGGGTTCTTTCAACCTGTCCGCAGCTCTACAATGAAGTCAGGAGACAGATAAGAGGGCATTAAACTTACTGTGCACGCATGTAATCAGATCATGCTTCTTCTTTTCGGCATCTCCGAACTTCTCCACACAGGCTAGACGGAAAGAAGAAAGAGATTACAAACATATAATCAGTGGAGGCGGCTATTATGAGTAGAGATGAAGAGTTTGAGTCAGAGTGATAACTTACCTAAATATTTGGGATAGAAGTAGTCCTAAATCATGAAGGAGAGACAGAAAGAGAGAGGGAGAAAGTTAGAGAACTGTATGAATCCAAACAGAACAAGATCTAAATAAATGTTTAGAATCAGAAGTGGAGGGTCCTGTTAATGCTCGACATGATCTAGGATTTACTTTCTCTTCATACCCGTGTGCTCACGCTCATCAATTTCAGCTATGACATTTATGTGTGTGTGTTTGCTATCCAGATAGAGATTACAAGATTACTCTGTAATCCGTGTGTGTGTGTGTGTGCTGTCTCCAATGGGTGCGGCTCTTTGCCAAAGGCTTCCTGAGAATTCTCTGCATTCCTGATAGTAGCAGCATCCCTCCCGCCTCCTGGCTGCAGCACTCCTCCACATATAGGTCAAAATCCGGATAGATCTACCAATGGAAAAGCTGGCTCTGAATGCACAGA
Source organism: Larimichthys crocea (assembly GCF_000972845.2). Classification (NCBI taxonomy): domain Eukaryota; kingdom Metazoa; phylum Chordata; class Actinopteri; family Sciaenidae; genus Larimichthys; species Larimichthys crocea. The sequence goes on from NC_040018.1 coordinate 9,467,738, forward strand.
GACTTTGGCGAACTTGTGCTGCAGCAGGAGCCAGAAGGAGCGTGCCGAGGTGAAAAAAAAGTCTCTTGTACAGAAGTCTGCTGAAGCTAGGAACATATTACACAACGTCAAGCCTGATTAAACCCCTGATTTGATGCAAAGACTGATTTGAAAAGGTCAGTTGCATTTTGTTAAGATGTAGCCTGGCCCCAGAGCTAGTTTAGGGATCTTAATAAACTGTACCTTAACATATTAGTCACTTGTCACAGCTTTATTACTCAGCTATATGTTCCTCTTGAAAGGTCACCTAACAAGAGAGAGAACTTTGTGTGTTTATGTGCCTGCCAAGGATAACCACGAGCATCCAGGAACACTCCACTCTCCCACACTCTGCAGAGCCGGAGAGCTGCAGCAGATGAAAATGCAGAGTCAGAGAGAGGCTTTTTCAAGATGAATAATGCAGCTAGAAATGAGACTGCAGCTTTGTGACACGACACGGCAGAAAACCTCAGTCACGCAAACGCTATTCCCGCCGGCGACGTGCGTCCCGCTGATTCAAACTCAACAAGAGCGTCACCTGACTTCACCTTTTCCTCCGAATCCAGCTCAAACTTTTTTCGCTTCAACCCTCCCTCCCTCAGTCCGCCCTCAGCTTCCACGTCTCACCCCATTCGGATAATCGCACACACAATCTATGAGTCATCGATTGCCTCACTCGATCTCTCTCTTCGCTGCAATTCACAACGGCAAAACTTCTAGAGTAAGAGCAATCGTGAAAGACCAGAGCATCTACGGACAAAATTTCCGTCCACGAGTCTGTGACTTACAAATCAGCCGGGTCAAACAGCGTTGGGGTAGACTTGTTGCTGATTTTTTCGACAGCTAACATTTCGAAGAGGTTTTCTGCACTATAAATGCCCACGCTATTCACACACAGATGTCTGTTAAAAGACTTAAAAGTCTGCACTCTCAGCCAGCGGATGGACGCACTCTCGCCTGCACGTTTTCTGACACATTGAGATATTTACATCTGTTGAACTCGCTTGCATATTCAGCACATCTTGTACATATTCAATCGGCTTACGCTGCACATGGATCGAAAGGATAATCGGTGCATTCATGACGGAAGAATGGAAACTAATCTGCAGTAAATATTCCTGATGTTTGTTGGTACACATCAAATAACTAGGGAGGAAAACAAAAACGGGCGGGGACACACAGATTAGTGAGGCAATGTGCATTACTGTGAATAAAATGTTCATTCACAAACAGAAAACAGGCTAATAGGCTCCCAGAGAGACCAATCACAACCAGAGAGAGAGTCCGTCTGCATCATTCACGTGCATTTTAGTGTAATAGTGGGATATGGCAAAGAAGGCTCGAGCGGACACGCGGCGTTTACAGATGGCGAGCGGAGAGATGATGGAGGGAGAAGATATCCAGGTGTTTCCCACATCTGCCAGAAAGTTAAGCCAAGCAGATCTCCGGCAGACAGAGCCAAATTTCAGCAAGTGGAATATATCGAGGCCAAAAAGCATACACGCACACGCACGACTGCACGTGTTTATGAGTGCATATAAATACGAAGAGGGGTGAAGGGGATAGCGACGTCTTTACTGAAACTGTATTTCATAAACTTAAGCTTAGTCACGCTGACTCAACGTCTGTCACAAAACAAAACAAAACATGTCTTTGTCTTTGACATGGGAAGATTATGTACAGTGACAGCTCTGGACTTATTGGAGCATGAACACCAGCAGCTCAGACAATGAGTCATTAGTCTAGTGTTACATTGTCGTCATCAATTTTTCAGTCAATATGCACATGTGATGATGTAAACAACCCGGCCTCGGATTGATGTTATCTGGCACATGGGTGGTTAAAACAAACGAACAATGCACTACACTGCAGTGGAGAAGAAGCCAGATGAAAGATGGGAGAGGAAGCCCTCATGCAACCTCGACTGAAAAAACTTCAGTGGTGTTTTTTTTGGTACCATAGTATGTAACATACTCACCGTCTCCGGGTCGTTTTCAAACACTTCTCTCGCCTCCTCTTTGGTGCACCTTTCCTCCACGCACTCCCTCTCCAAGTGTCCTTGCTTGGTCTCCTCGAAAACTTGGTTCGCTCTTCTGTGTCTGCTCAGAAACTGGTTCGCCTCTTGGGGAGACAATGAAACTACAAAAGAAAAGAAGGAAAAAGACACACACACAAATACATGAATTCACCTACAAAAAAAAAACAAGAAAAAAAGGTCAAACAAGTCTGGAGTTAAGCAATATTTTGGCTCCAAAAAAAAAACATAGTTGCGAAACATGCAGCGTTAAAGCCTCGTTAATGATAATAAAGTGTGTCATCATCAAACACAACACAAATGTCAAAGGCGAGCTAAGCTAGCCGCCTTAGCATGTAATTGTTTACTTACTGCTGTGGGACCAGCGGACCGCCAGCAGCAGGATCAGCACGGCCGCCGATGAAAGAGACTTTGTCGGGGTCCGCCGCATTGTTTCACCGCTGTGTGTGTCTGCGCCAAGCTTCAGAAACTTTCTTCTCCTTGTCCCGTCTTGTAGTCCTCTCTCTCTCTCTCTCTCTCTTGCTCTTGTCTCTCAATGTCACCGCTGTTCGCTAAACAGTCAGTGGAAACACCGCAGGTATTCAGGTACCTCCGACCGTTAACGCTTTTTTTTTTTTTTGGACGTGAAATCACGAGCTAAACTGTCGCGTGTTCCTGCCGCATATCGTTCACAGCACCGCAAACTAAATTCACGCGAGCCTCCTCTTTTCTCTCTGCGGTTCAGCTCGCCCCCATTGCAGTCTGTACTTTCTCTCTATATATATTTTTTCTGTTGTTGTTGCTGTTGTTGACCCTCCTCTTGTGTTGTTGTGAGCCCTCTCTCTGCGGAGGAAGACTGCACGCCTCTGCTGCTGCTGCTGCTGCTGGAGGGGGGAGTCTCTCTCTGAGCTTTTGGAGCGATGCAGACACCTCTCCCTCATCCCTCCCTCCTCCTTCACTGCGTGTGTGTGTGTGAAAGTAAATTAAAGCTCACTCATGCTTTAATCATTACAGCTATGGTGCTTCCAGTCTGGTTTGTATGTAACTAAGTACAGTACTAAATTCGAGGTATTCCATTTGAATGATGAGACTTCACACTCTTTCATTTCACAATGTGATCTTTTTTTGTATAAACTCTTTTCTGATGATGCCAGAGTATGATGCATTGCTGTAGAGATGCATCATAATACTACTCTGCTGTATATGAAAGAGATGAGGCTGACCTTAAACATTTTATGACACATTATGTGGCAAAAACATCACGAGTAAAATCGTTTTTCAGCATAATGATGACATGATACGGTACCTTTTGCTGCTAATTCATACATACGTTTACTTAAGTAAGGTTTTGAATGCAGGACTGAGTACTTTTACTCAATACTGAGGTACTTTAACTTAAGTATTTCCATTTTTTTCTTAAACAGTTAACCAAATTCTTTGCTTAAAACTTGTTTTAGAAAGTAAAAGCCGTGTATTTTATATCTTACTCTAGTAAAAGTTAGCAAGTCAGCAAACTGAATAGTTGCTCTTAAGTCTGTAAGTTTTGTACTTTCTGAAATAAATCTTAATCTGCAAAGTAGGTCTTATAACTTCTTCCTGTTTCAGTGGTGGAAAAACTTCCAGTGAAGTTTATTTTAGACCCATACCTTCTTTTTCCAAGTAGTTTTTCTTTCTGTTTTGTTTTTTTTCTGAATCTTACGTGGCTGAAAATCCTGTTTTCATTATTATTATATTACAACATCAGTCCTCTTTTCTCTTTTCCATCAGTATTCTTATTTCTGTATCTAGGCCACCAGGCCACAGTGTCACATGTTGAATGTTGAACTGTTCTGTTTTATCATTACATAAAAAAATCTACTTTGATAGTTTTGTTCAAGTGCTCCTCATCACACAGTGAGAGATCAAGACTAGCAAACACAACAGAAAATACAAAGATCATACAAAAATACATGGGTGAGAAAATGCTAATAACATTTTACCATTATAGTATGGTATAATTTAAAGTGCTGTGCTTCCATCTACCCCTACGAAATCTCTAAATTAGGAAAAAACACACCTGGGTCAAACAGTGGTTTGCAGATAACTGATATACAAGAAAAGTGGAAAAAGCCCGAAAGACGGCAATGGGAAAATAATCAAGAAGTTCAAAGACTAGAAGAAATTAATTTTGGATGACTCTGAGAGGTTTCCTGTGTGGTCCCGTCAGAGCAGGTACTACAATGCTGAAATGCAACACTATCATATAAGGTTGCTTTGACCAGTTTTATTAAAACATAAAACAAACACAACACGAACAACTACATTTAAGTTATATATTAAAGATGGCTTGTTTCATATACAAAGCGAATTCTGGACACAGGAGAGCCCTGAAGTTGCGGAGAGGAATAGAAGAACAACACAAGTTGTAGTCTTGTAAGACTAGCATAATGAGAGGGGTACCACGTTTCTAAACGTTACTAAACCAACAGGAGCACCCCTGGAAGTCAGAGCTCTAATGAAAGATCGTGATTCAAAGAAGAACTTGCAACACAATTGGATGAAAGTGTAGAGGCTCTGTGGTTTTCATCTTCACAGCCAACAACCACAATGTCAGCTACTCCAGATGTCTGCCTGTGCGAGACCGGAACCGAAGAGAGTTTAGAGTTAGTACCGTGATTCAATGACAGGGACAGAGATTCGGGTGGTCTCAGAGCCTGGTCAGCACTGACCATTTGTTTATTCTTCTACACATTCATAACCATCTCTTGTTCCAAACATGGTATGCATGCTACAGAGCTCAGCTCCTTTCAAGCGTTTCTTGGAAAGCATTTAATTCATTGCAACAAACTGCTACAACCACGTCATCCAGCCATCCAGCTTTTTCGATTAACTCACTGGCAACCAGCTTTCGTTGTGCCTCGTTAAAAACAAAAAACAAATAACAAATTAAAAACAGGATGTTCCCCGAATAGGAACAATAATACTGTATGGAAGAAACATGTAAGACAAAGCTTAAAATAAACCCTTCAGAGAAAGTCGACAAAAATGACTATAACCATCTACTTCTATCTCGTCTTGTCACTTCTTTGTCATCCTTTCCTCCATCTCCTTTTTATACTCTCACCAAAATATCCCAAAAAATGGCCCCTGTGGGATGCTGACTAATTTTTTTAAGTGATCCCGTTGTTAATTAAGGTCACTTTCTGTGCGGAGGATGTGCTTTGGGGTGACTCTCGGGAGCAGAAGCAGGAGGACAGGAATGGGACTTAATACTGTTGTGTTTGCTCAGAGCCTCGTCAAAGTCCAGCTGATGGCCGGCGATGGTGACCTCCATGCAGCCGTGGTAATAGGCCGTCACGGGGGTGGCCGGTAACGGGATATCGCCTGAAAGACAGACGGGGGACATAACGAGAGACGGTGATCAACATGTCCTCTTTTAATAGCAAGGTTATGACACAAGAAGAAGGGGAAAAGTCAACAACAAATCTGTCAGGGTTGTTTGTTGACCAAGCTCAAGAGATTACAATGACCACTCCACCGTTTTTGACCGAGACTGAAGTATCCAGTTTTTCTTTAGCTCCTCCATGAGGTTGTCATTTGGGTTTTGTTGAAATCACAACAACTATCGTTGCCACAGCTATTTTTCTCCTCAGGATTAAATGTGATCACTTTGGAGAATCCTTTACTTTTAATCTAGCGCCATCATCTGGTCAAAAACGGTCCAATATTTTGGTGTGTTATCAAACTCCAGTAACATTACCCTTAGCTGTATTTTTTTTAGTGCTAATTAGCAAAAGCTAGGGTGTGACAATGGTAAACATTATACCTGCATGTAAGCATTATTGCTGTGAGTATGGCAACATCTTAAAGCTCCACTGTTCCTCAGAGCCGCCAGCGTGTGCAGCCTACAGTTATGCTGCTGCAGCACAATGGAGAGGATATTACATTTAGGTTTGCTTTGAACTTCTTCCCTGGCATGTGGAAATCTCTCAAGAAGCTTCCTTATAAAAAGATGTGGACTGAGATGATTAAAGCCACATTGGTGAGCCACATGGTGATCATATATAGCTTAAAAAAAAAAAAAGTCAAGACTCCCAGAGTTAGTGTACTTTTACCTGCTGCTTTGACTAACCTGGTATCCCACCAATGTATGTACTGACAGGGTTCTGCATGGTGGTGTTAAGGCGCTCCAGGGCCTCCCGCAGGGCTTCAGAGTTCATGTAGGTAACACTGGAGGAGTTGGCTGAGATCTGGATTCCTGTAGCAGTCACATTCAGCTGTACTGTCAGCCGGTCCGGGTAACACAACATGAGCGATTCCAGTGTAGCCACGGAGACGCCTTCCAAGAACACTTGCAGGTTCTGGAGTGGGGAGAGCAATAACATGGCAGAGTTTAATAATGTCTGTTTGTGCTTTTGTATGTGTGAAGGCATGCAGAGAATACACATGGGAAGTGTTTGAAAATGAACTCACAGCTTCTTGTTCTCCCTGCGTTACCACAGCGACCGACAGGGGTACTGTGTTGTTGTAGACAAGAGCAAAGAGGACCCCTGTGCTGCTGGACGGCAGTATGCTCATCTTTATATCCACATTCCAGCTGCCAGAGTCACCTGGTTACACACAGGAAAACACAGGTTCAAGCTGTCATGATATGGAACATATGAAACATACAGCCACAGTAAAACCGACCGACTATATTGTACCTGTGCTAATCTGCACTACTAAATTTAATAGGCCTGAGGCCGTTCTGTGCATTATTTCATGCTCTCTTTGTTCATATATTTCCTCTGGGTGGTTCACTTTACCCCCACCACAGAACACAACCACATTTGGTAACACATTTGGGGCCAGATTTTCCCATACCGATTAATAAAGTGTTAACTTAACTTACTCACTGTAGTCAATGTTGAAGTGTGCCAGTCCTAACCCGGTGAAAAAAGATCCTCGTTCCACATACACAAAGCAATGTTTGCTCTTCTTCTCCTGGATGACCTCCTTTACCCCAGACGCCCCCTGGTTCATCAAGTTCCACCCACGTATACAGCCGTCAAGTCGGGGGTTGATCTAATGCACAGTATATATATACACACACACACACACACACTTAGTACAACCCTGCAGTGCAGCAGGTGCAACATAATCATCATTATGTGTATTAATTTCATTATGTTGTTAAGGTGAATCTGTTAGAGTTATTAGATATGGTCACAGGGGAAATGATCCACTTAGCTGGTGATTCATTGTGTGTGTGCTTTCAGATGACCTGCTTACAGGTTTGATGACGTTGTCAGTGCGGTTGGGCAGACCAGCGATGTAGACCTTGGTCTCCTGTATGCCATTAACTGAAGTAAAGAGACTCTCTGGACTGTTGATGCTCATCACAGCTTCTTTGCTGATCTTCACACTGATGCTGCTCTCCAGTTCATCCACAGAGATCTGCAGGTTACACACCGTAAGTCTTTCTCACTCGGCGCAGTTCAGAACCAGAGCACAATCCATCAGTTCCGTTTATCGACCGGCACTTCCCCGCTGTTAGCCACAGGGGAACAAGTATATATATAGGAATTACTGGACTACAGCTCCTTCTTACCACATGCCACTGTCCGTCATTGATGGCTTTTCCTCCGGTGGTGACCTTGAACGTGTGCTGGTTTTTGAACTGGACTTCAATGCGACCACCTCTTAGCCCCAACATGAACCACGAGTCCTGGGAGGACTCTGCGTACAGCACAACGCCCTCTGGGTCAAATGTACGGAAGTCAAACTCTGCTGCAAACCTGACAGCCAGAAACAGAAGGGCACTCAGTAATCTAACTTTACTTGTAGTCTTTATTATATTTACGTGTGTGTGTGTGTGTGTGTGTGTGTGTGTGATCAACTCTCACTTTGTGTTCTCCGGCAGACGGAAGCGCAGATAGATGACAGGAAGGCCTACAAACTGCTCCCCCAGGTAAAGCATCTCAGGGTGTTTGTAGTCATACAGATCCACACAAACCGGGATCCTTTGACAGTATTTCTGGTCTCCCGCCAAATGTAGACCCTCTCGACCATCACAGTGACACGTGTAGCTGCCCACCGTGTTTATGCAAATCCCGTCACACACGTTAAACTGGCACTCATCTACGTCTGCAACAACAGGAGAGAAAGGCAGTGGCCTCTGGCTTCAATGCCTATGGTGTTTGTTCGTTTTTTTTTTTACTGGAAGTGCACTAACTACTGTTTGTCACCTGTCAGATTTTATGACTCGTGGTGGTCAGGCAGGAACAATAAGTTGAAGTCTCACCATTGCAGGACTTGGAAGTGAAGTTGTATTTGAAACCCAAGGGACACTGGCACTCATACATGCCCGGCGTGTTGACACATCTAGCCGGTTCTCCACAGATGCTGGGGTACAACAGGCACTCATTGATATCTGGAAAACAGCAAATCAAACGTGACACTCACTCATCCAGAGACCTGACTGAAAGAATAAAATGGCAAATAAACTACATGGGGTTGATTAAAAGTATACTTTTTGTACATGGTGCAATGTCTTATACCTCCAATTTACCAATTATTTCATACCATATATTTCCTTATTGATGGTCTACTTTCCATGTAGCTTTTAGACACAGCAACACTATCACTGTGCCATAATGCAGAGCAGCTGCGAGCAGAGTCAGCTGCTGACACTCATTGCTTTCATGAGATATGATGCTGTAAAAATTAAACCTGGCAGAGAAGCAATAAGCAAATCTGAAGAAAAGGTTCAGCTGCCAACTCTCACATCTGATGTCAGCCTCTATCAGTGCAGTGTGGAAATGAGTTTCTGACAGGCACAAAATAACCAATTTTAAAATATTCGCTGCTTATGTATCGCTGTAAATTGAACATCTCTGTGTTCTGTCCAACAAAATAAGCAATGTGAAGGCCACTTTGGTCTAGGGGAGTCATTTTATGACCTAAATCAATGAATTGTTATTCATTTCAGCTCCAAGAAGAACCCGTTAAAGCAGTGCAGGGTGGTTACTCAACATCAACGTATCATGTATTGAAGGGCCATGAGCAAAATATGGCCTTCTAAATCTCTGCAGCCCATCAAAAAAAAAGGACAAAGCAAATTTACCAAACTGACTCAGTCCATGTTTGTGAAGACTTTGTACTGAGCAAGCATTCAACACGCTCGAAGGTAAACAGAGTCCACGCTAAATAGGACAGATTGAAATAAACGGAAATGAGACGAACGTCTACAAAGTCTAAGCAGGTTCAAACAGCTCATAGATAAGAAGCTGGTGGTCTATGCAGAGCAACAACAAAAAAAAACGAAGGATTCTTTTTCCAGCTTTTAAAAGTTTTTTTCCACATTCTGTTTACGTAAGAGGTCACCTCGGGCCAGATTTAGAAATAACAAATAGTCGGGCCCCCAGAGGACAACAGCTGGACAACGGTTTTTGTTATGAGGCACGGAGGGCTCCACCGTCCATATATGAATGAATAAAAAGGAAGTTCTCAAAAGAGATAATACAGCATCTAGGAACAAGTGTGTTTGCTCAGCTGCTTACTAAGCACTATATGTTCCTCCTCCTCAGGGCTGGATGTCTTCATATATGTGACATTAATGCACAAACACACACACACAAAAATCAGTCTAAGCTGCACTCACTGCAGTCTTACCAAAGCAGTTGATTTTGTTATTGATGACGTAGCCCTCTTCACACATACAATGGAAGCTACCGGGGAGGTTGGAACACTTGTGGTTACATCCTGCTGGATATTCAGGATCTGAACACTCGTCGATGTCTGCACGGTAAACACACACACAACAACATTCATCAGCCTCCAGATTAATCATTTTTAAAAAAGGCTTAAATGTGACATTTTACAGTTGACTTATGTCTAAACTATTAGACATACGGCACAGAGTGTGTCTGTGTGTTTATTTAAAAGCTGCACTACAACACTCACCGTCCTCACAGCGCGGCCCCTTCCAGCCGGTTTTACACACACACTTGAAGGAGGCCTGGCCGTCCACGCAGCGCTCCGTACCCTCCTTGTAGCATGGAAACGGTGTGCACTGGTTACTGATCTCTGCCATACAACAAACACACACACAGGAGCATCTCACAGGTGAGGATAACCTGACTTACTGACATAAAAATGCAAACATCTTCTACTAAAACGTCGCTCACCCTTCACACAGGTGCGCAGGTCCGATGGGATCCCCTCTGAGTTCTGGTTGGTGATGCCGACTCTGTGTGAACCAAGACACGCTGCAACAAAGAGAAAAGGCTCGTAAAGGGGAAACAAACCTTAAATCACGTCATCTTAAGAGATATAATCAATTGTGCAAACTCACCAACATATTTGGGGTAGAAATATTCCTAGAAAAAAAAAAACAGAACAGGGAAAGAGATTTATCAGGATTTGACAATAGGGAAAAAAGAAACAAAGGGAGGAGAGGGTGAAGCGAGTGAGATTGCAGCCAGCTGTGCTCTAAATAAATCAGTTTGCAAGAGTATAACATCTGGATGAATCCAGATGGTTGGCGTTTCCAAAGTTATACTGGAAGAACATGAAACTTTTGACTATATTGTAGAAAATCTGTAGCAAAAGTGCCAACAAAATGAGAATATTTGCTTGGTTTTACTATCCTTGATGACAGTAAATGGAATATATTTGGATTTTGAACTGCTGGATAGACAAAATCAGACATCTGAAGACGTCAGCTTGAGCTCCGGGAACTTGTGTCATGTCATTTTAGCTATTTTTTTTCACTTTCACTGCGCAATTCATCATCTTTGACAAAGTTTTACTTCCTCTCCGGTTTGAACTGTCATTCACGGGTCCGGATCCAGCCCAACCAGTGAGATCAGGGCGCCCCTGCTCTTCCTTACCGTCTCTGGATGGTTCTCAAAGATCTCCCTGGCCTCCTCCTTGTTGCACAGCTCCTCGATGCACTCCCTTTCCAGGTCACCCTTCTTGCTCTCCTCGAACAGAGAGTTGGCTCTCCGGTGTCTGCTCAGGAACTGTGAGGCTGTGCTCTGATTGAGAACTAGGACACACACAAAAACACACACTCATTCAAATACATTGTGTTGTTTTGCATGTAACAAGTGCAAGTCACTTTGCATGTTATCATGCAGCATGCACATTATAACAACACATGACTGATCCCAGCAGGAATTTAAGTCCCCTGCTTCCTCATGACAGATGGCTGATGCAGCCGGTGCCTGCGTGGACGAAAGTGGACAACCTAATTACTCTTCTGTGAATTGGCCTGAATAAAAGGTCATTGCGAAACCGTTATTTCCCAGAAATGACCTCTAGCTTTTGTAACGAGCAGCTCTTGCTGACCAAACATGTTTCAGAAAGGAGTCATGACCCCCCCCCCCACCACCACCCCTGACACTTTCTGTTCTGTTTTCTGCTCTTATGGTCAAAGTTACAAAAATGGTCTGCAAGCGGCTTTTCAACCTGATGCTGTAACAGGCTGCTCAATTACTTTGCTGCGTAGGGTTCAAACTGTTAATACACTTAACACACGTACCCTACATACTTACAGCGATAAGCACCGGCGAGCGTCACAAGAAACACGAGACAAGCCAAGGACTCCCCAAGTGCCCGTTTCTGTCTCCACATAGTCGAGCCGTTCTTCCAGCTAGGCCACGGTTTGGCTCTGCGTAAAAGACTGGCTGAGCGCAGGTCCGTTTGAGGGGAGAGAAAAAAAAACTTTATTCTTCCCGAAAGTGTTTTCGTTCACAGAGAGAGAGAGAGGGAGAGAGAGGGAGAGGGGGGGAGTGGCGGGGCCCGCCAGGAGAGCAGCTACAGAGGGGGCGACGCGCGAGTACACACGGTGCTGTTGTTTACTCAGAGGCCGGCGCGTCGCTGCTGCTGCTCGGCTCAGCTCGGGCACAGAACAGGGTCACAGGGTCTGGAACAGGGACCGTGTCTATAAGGCAAGGTGTGGTCAACACACAACACACAAAAAGTTACTGTGCCTTACATGTGTGTGTCTGTGTGTGTATAAAAAAATGTAAAATATTGGCATGTAAATTCAAATAGTGGTATAAAGTAGCAGCAGAGTATATATATATATATATTATAGCCAACATAAATACACTTTGCAACCTTTTTTCTGTTATTTTATACAAAGGTCAAACACACACACACACACACACACACACACACATATATATTATAGCCTTTGTATAAACACTTATACAACTTATACTCTGCTGCTACTTTATACCACTATTTGAATTTACATGCCAATATTTTACGCTACTTTATACCACTATTTGAATTTACATGCCAATATTTTACAATATTTTATATTTTATTTCATACAAAGGTCAAATACACACACACACACACACACACACACACACATATACCACTATTTGAATTTGCGTGCCAATTCTTTTTACATTTTACGCCACAACTTTAAGTTAAGGTTGTGTTAAAGTTAACTAGTTACTTCCAAGATTCAGGTTTGGAATAGAAACTATAATCGGCAAATACATTCTGATATTATAGACTTTATTGGTTGAAGTATAATGGGTATAAATTAGTATGCTATGCTAATACATTTGTACTTTAGTGAATATGTTTTATTTGTAATTGAGTATATCTGCACTCTGTTATTGCGATTTGTTCATAAGTAAAATATCTTTACTTCCATCATTGTAGGCTATATATGTGTGTGTGTGTGTGTGTGTGTGTGTGTACAGGACAGTCTATATCTACACTTCATTCAGTTTAAGCTCTATCAAAAGTCTCTTGAACGTGGAAGCCCCCACCTGAAGGTACAATATTCATGTTTTACTCCACAATTATATTTTTAAAAAATTGATTTACAAGTACCATGTTAATTCAGTACCATGTCAGTGGGTTCACGATGTACAGAGAATATGAAAAGTATTGTTTTTGGCACATATAAAACCTGGCTTCATTATATGGTTTGCTTGAATGCCATTTCAATCTGAATCCCATATGCTACATTAGAGATTGTGCAATTATTATTCTGAACATTCATGCACTGGGGTACTATTACTCATCAATATGTCTCCATATCTGCTGTTCCATTGAAAGACTGGGACAAATGAGATATTTTCTTTTCACCGTTCACACTGAATTTCATATGTCATACAGTAAGTGCAAGACTGTAGGGAGGATTTGGGGTATTTTGACTCAGACGGACATTTATTTTACAAAAATCTGTTGATTCACTGTAAGTGACCGGAGATGAACAAGAAAGTGGATGGAAAAGGTCTGACATAATTTAGAAGGAATTTGTCTGAATCTGATTGTAGACCTCCGCGCAGACATTAAAACCATGTCCCGATTATCTGTCTGACAAAACAAGGCTGTCGATGTGAGTGTACAGTGTAGTTTAGAAGGACACACACAGACGCACATTTGCATTAATATTGGTTTCATTTAGTTATTCAGGAAAAAAACACATCACATTTTCACCATTCATTCAACTGTTTTATGTACACATATAACAGGTTTATTTTAATACTTTTAAAATATTTGTACAAAATACACTGTTCTCCCTTTATAATGTGTTTATCTGAAGACGCATCTTACTGCAAAAGGTCAACAGATGTGCGTTGTTAATTTGTAATAATTGGATGGGCTGTTAATATTATTGCATGCTGAAACACCATTATTGCATAATTCATTCCTTTGTGGGCTTCGGGGTGGTTGAGTTATCCATTACTGTAACTGCCTTTCCCCTTCAACTGAACCAATGTTTCTGGGAAGGTGTCGCTGAAAAATGATAATAAATATGATCACCAAGTTAGGGATGAGAGACAGAGCAGTTTGGTGGTTTATAATTCGGTCCGAGTTTCCTCTGTCTTGGCAAAAAAAACCCAAAGAAAACAACAAAAGTTTGATAAACCTGAGGAGAGTTAGTAACTGGTGGAAACAAACACTCACCAAAGTTCAGAGGTTAAAGCAATGCTGCCCTCTTAATGTTTCATCAATGTTATTACTCTGTTACATACATAAAAATTTCGGGAAGAATATATTGGCAAAGGTTCCTTGAAATGGAACAGTGGTTCTATACAAGAGGAAAGAAGAGATACACGAGATCATAATTAGAGGCAGTGGTTTTCTCTTTTTTAACTCTGCCTTTCCTGACCTGTAACACTGGGTTAATTCAATTGGCAATACAACCCGTCATGTCAGTCACTCATGCACATACGGACAAATGCACACACACACAAACACACACACATACATACGCACAAAACACATACACGCAGCTCAGTCATTCAATTCAGATACACAGCGAGATTTCTGTATGACAAGACAAAGATAGAAAATCAAAGTGTTGAGAGGTTTCCTCAACATATTCGACAAAGAAAAAGATGCCATCGGAATAACTGCTCGTCTGTTTTTAAAACAGTATAGGTTGAGATATAAAAAAAAAAACAACAACAACAAAAAAACATTTTAAAGAAGGATTTTTTTTGTTTGTTTTTCAAAAAGAGAATTTTATAAAAGTGATGACTGGCACTGTTTGGGATCCTGTGATTACAGGGACACCCATGAGGCTACATAATCAGGTACTTCGTTTTGGAAAAAAAAAAAAAAAAAAAAAAAATCGGGACAGAAGTGGCTACCATCGCCGTGACAACTATACAATCACATGCACTGGTTTTGGCGAAAGTGAGTGCTGATGAATATGAATGAGCGCGATCAGCCTTTTGGGAAAGCATGGCAACAACACAACCGGTTAACAACAATAAATCCTGTACCTTCACCTAACAGATTGTGGGGTCTGATTCACAGCAGGCAGTTTCTCAGAGGAATGCACATAAATAGGTTTTTAAACTACAGGGCGCTGCTTTGCCAGAGTAAGACAGAGCTAAACTCACAAAACAGAAGAACTACATTATTAGGCAGCCAACAGGGCAACACAACCAGTAACACACAATCCATTTCACAATCATAACTTGAGACTGGATAAAATGTTAGTATATTGATTAATTAGAAGTTAAGCTTAAAACCATCTTTTTTTAATGAGCTGTGCTAACACATAGTTTCTGCTTTGTGATGGATGAAGGGATAGTTTTTGTTCTGCTTACAGAGTGAAAAAAACATGCTTTTTGATTTCTGCATGCAGTTTGACGGTATGTTGAACGGTGATCTTATCATAGTTGAATTACAGGAAGTCGAGATCAAGCATCAGTGCCTCTTAAAAGCAGCAAATTACACTGTTTTCCATGCACGTAAAACCTGCAGCAGTTACACTGTGGTTAAAGCTTCTAGAAGTGTTTCTAATGTTCTGCCCCCTTCATAGGGAGGACAAACACCTCTCAATACAGAACAACACCACATTTAAATATTATTTGTGTAATTTAATTTACACATTTTGACCATGTCACAAAAGACTGCTTGTTATAAACAGCAGATCTGCTGTATGGAATTGGAATATATTGTACAGGTGTACGTAATAAAGTGCATATCATTGTTTCAGTGGATACAAAATGCATTTTACTGAATACATTTGTGCTCATGCACAGTTTCATGACTCCAATTGTGGGAGTCAGCAGGGATCCACAGTAGATTTTTACCCTGAACCTCTTCTGGGTTAATCTGGTCCTGATATCAACAAAAACTGGCTCTGAAGTTGGATATCAAGATGGAGTTCAACCAATCAGCTGTCCAGTGTATTTTGTCTAATTTCAAAGAGAAGCTGCCATTTGGCATCCATAAACTCAGCCATGCTAAGCACTCAGTTCAACATACCTTCAAACAGCGTACAGAGAAACAACAAAGGTGTCCAAAGAGTTTGTCTGACTCTGTGTTAAGCAGAAAAAAAGAAAGAAAATCTCTCCAAAAACAAGCTGTTCCTTTGACCCGATTACTGGTTACACAGGGGCACAATGTCCAACCTCAACAGAACAAGGCTTCAAATGACACGAGAAAACTTGAACCTATATATCTGTTAGCATTGATGATAAGGAGTAAAAATTAGGGATAAAATTGTCCATGGAGTGTTTTTTTTTTTTTTGATAGCTAACATCAAGCTGCTCTTGGCTGTGCTTGGTCCCAACAATCCCTTCTTGTGTGCCCTCGACCTTCACAGCCTTCCTGAGGAGGTTAGGGACAAAACTTAAAAAACAAAAAAATACAGGTACATGGGGAGGACAACACCACCCAAAGAGGGAAAAATTACAGTCCTTCCTTTCTTCCTTCCTTCTAGAGTGAAATACAACAGATCATTTCAACAACCATTAAAATAACCAAATACAACCAAACAGATAAAATAAGCTTTTTTGTGTGCTGCGAGGCTTGTTCATCCATAGATTTGGAGGCGATTAAAGTGCGTGTCGGTCACTGTCAAAACTGTCCAGTGAAAACTGTTGTTTGTTCTCTCGTCACATCACAGAAAGGAGACACAAACAGATGAATGGCGTGATTATCTCTTCATTTGTATCCCTCCTTTCCTCCACAATTGTTCCTCTTTTTTTCTCCTTCTTGCTGAGCTGAGGTCTGTTCTCCAAAAATCTGGAGTGATGCACCTTAAGACACTGCAAAAAAAAAAAAAAGGTCCATCTACAGAGCTCGCTGGTATTGACTCTTAAAACTCTTATTTTCCTTAAAACTCAACAAAGCAAATATCCTTAAAAACGTAATATTCTGAAGAACATCATGGACACATTGGAAATGAGTGGAATTATGTCACCTTTTAAAATAGTTTTTTTAAGGAAAATACAGATTTCAAACTCAATACTAGACACAGAGCATTGTTAAAGATGGATTTCTGTGCAGCAGAGAAAAATATGCTGGTTCTGGGCATCATAGAAACAGTACACAGAGGCCGTGGCTAGATGGAGTAGGTGGAGCTCCCAGACTGCTGGCGGATGTAGCACTGAAAACTCTTGTCTCCAATCGGGTGCTCCCTGAGAAAAGAAAAAAGCAGAAGGATAGTGTTCATTCGTTGGCAGGAGGTTACAGAGTGATTTCTGGACAAAGAATTAGAACATAAAGTATTCTCTGTCAGGATTATTAGGTTATGAGCAGAGCTGGAGGCCAATATAAATAAAGGACCTGAACCAAACGCTAATATGACTGTGCTGAAGGGAAAATCCAGGAAACAGCTGAGAGTGGAGGTTAAAGTTAAGATGTTAGAGTTGAATGTTAAACAGTGCTAAATTAACCTGCAACATTGTGCATGTTTAATTGTAGACTGCATGACTGCACCACCTGCTGGCCCACAAAGGAATTTGTTTGGTACTGAACTAGATTTTACAAGTTTCATACGTTGCAGTTTTCCTGCAGTTCTCTTTCATTGACAAAACTCGAAGCACAAATCAATAAAACAGACCACGTACTGGCTGCCTATCTTTGTCTTCTTAAACTTGTCACGTTTGTACTTGGTGTGCTGCTGCTCCAAAGTTTGCACGGCCAAAACAATCTGTTTCAGGGTTTTGTAGGTCTCCTGGGGGTCATCGATGACAAAGCTGGAGTACTCCTCCTGTTCGGGCCCGTCGTACACGGACTTACTGCCACAGGCCTCTGCAGGGGGAAGACAGGCAGCGGAGTGAGAGGCAGAACAAAGAGGAGCAATGAAAATAAACATGGAAAATATGCGGGTGTACACGTGCACGCTCTCAAACACTCTCGTCTGACCTTGCATCTTGATCAGTTTGGTCATGTACGTGTTGAACAGGGAATAAATCCTCTCAGTCTCTCTGTCTCCATCCACGTCCAGCTGGATGTTTGCTGGGAGGCTACTGAAAACACATGCATGCAGGACAATGAGAGAGTGGAAAAGGAACAATAAGAACCTGATGCTGGACAGATTTTGAGATCTTTACCCAGTGCAGGGAGTACACCCAGGAGCTGTGTCTGCTGAGAACTTGCAGCAGAGCCAGTGGCCGTTGAGGTAGGCTGAAGGATGGTAGGTGCTTAAGCGTTTGCGGTTGCACTGGCTGACTTTGGTCAGGATGTCGATCCAGTCACGTGCCTCGACGCAGTTGTTGGCCTGGATGTAGAGTGCGCGCTCTGGTTGAATAACCTGGAACATCTGGAGGAGGGAAAATGGGACAGGACGTGAGGAAAGAAGCTAAATAGCTGTAGGGAGTGATTTGGGCCCAAATGTTGAAAGCTCTACATAGTTCGTGGGGGTTGCTGTGTGGGGTCCTTACATTTTTCATCTTGAAAGACTCCTCCTCGAGCCTCTCCACAGCCAGAATGTTCTCTATGGGAATGCTGCACAGAGCGCCCTCACCTGGAGATAAAAGGAAGTACATCAGACATGAGAAATAAAGTGTAAGAAGAAAAGGAAAGAAATGTGTAAATACATTTGTTAACTTAAAGTCTATTGCTGTAACTCAATCCCATACTTCTCAAAGCCTGATACTGTGGAAAAAACTGAGACGACTGCACCACCCCCAAAACTCTGTCATCTGTCACTCTACTGACTGAACAATTACAATACCTAACTTCCAGTTGTTTTTAAAACACTGGTATGCACCCTTTCACCCTTACGTAGTTAGTGTCACGCCTCTTCCGTCAAATGTCTCACTCCCACAGAAAAGTGTAGGTGATAGTTTGAAAACATCTGGTATATAATCCAAAATCTATAGTTTACTGTTTCTGCAGTTACTATACAAACATACATACAGTTTTATACGAACAGAAATGTCACAGCATGTTCACTGCCAGACTTAAAAAATAACACTGCCAATTAAACTTCATTAAATTTGCTTAAACTTAATCTTTCTTAAATAAATTTTACCATCTGTGAGCAGCTCCTGTCTGTCCTAACAGCGTCCATCAACATCACAAAGGAATGCAGAAATGTTATTCGTATGTTTTGGCCAGAGATTGTTTGGATGCAGCGCAGACACATTTTCTGCTCTGTAACTTAATCTCCACCACATGTGTCTGAACGCACGCTGTGTTCAGACTAAACGTACATTCAGCAGATTCTCACCCTCCTGCTGATTCTTACACAAGCGCCCACAATGACATAAACAGATGAGGAAACAACGCGACCGTAAGAAGATCCCGAGGAACCTTTGACCTCACCTTTGGTTTTGTGGTAAGTAAACTCATGGTTGGTGAGGCGAAACCATCTCTTCTTGAAGTTTTTCATTCCAAAGCGGTTTCTCCCTTGTGCTCTCTTTATCATAAATCTGAGGGGGAAAAACGGGCGAGAGAAATTCCACTTAAAACTTTGACAGATCAGCTCGTGTTTCACAGAAAACGTTTTTAATATATCACTCTACTTGTATTTGTCTGGCACAAGGCTGCAGTGCTAAAACAGTGCAGTGCAGAGTGTAAATGAACTACTTCACATAAATCTATCAGTAACCACCACTTCATTCTGGTTAAAGGAACCCTGTGCAGTCAGTAATCCACATTTATCATTCCATGTACATGCTCGTCTTGTTTTCTTCACTGCTGTACATGTAAAACCGTCAGTACAGCGATCATAGAGCTGACAGTCTATGAGTCAAAAGAAGATGGGTCAGCAGCAAAGGTAACAATGTTTGTGCATGTTTTACCCCATTACTTAGAGACCGTGCAATAGTCATTACTGACTTCTTTCCAAATCGTAACACAAGATTTTAGACTGATTTCCGTCACTGGTTCACATTAATTTTTTTGTCTCTTTCAAAATGCAGAGACTCAGAGCTAATCCAGCTAATCATGTAATGTCATATTTTCCCATCATGTGATCGTAGACGGGGAGGATTTTCTAAACATTCTTTGTTAACGAGTTAAAGGACTTGACCCGAGAAACACTCAGTTATTCAATAGAAAGATCAGCAATTGTTTTAATAATCTGACATCTGTTTTAGTCGTTTTTAAACAGCATATATCTGATTCCAGTTCCTCCAATATGAGGAAATTTTACTTTTTGTGGTTTCAAACACTGTAAACTGAATTTCTTTGGTTTTTGCACATATAAAATAAGAATTGTACAGAGTTAGATGGGCTTGTTTTAACTATTTTAAACATTTTATAGATGAAATGATTAATTGATTTATTGATAAAATGACCAACAGATGAATCAGTAATGAAAGTTATGAAAATAATAATAATAAAGGTTGTAGCCTTTCAATGAATTCAATTGAAACTTTTAGCAAGGATGATCATGTATTTTTTTTACTTTTCAAATTCTAAGTTTGATTTTGAACGCAGAGCTTCTTGGCTTGCAAAAGTCTGCTTGCTACCTCAAAGAAGTTTCCCATCTCTAAATTAATTTTCACACTGTAATAAAACAAATGGAACCAGTGGGCGCCTGTAACTCAAAATCAATCTAAAACATGATGGTATGCTTTGGAAAATGTTCCAGTATTTCTTGTTAATGGGCCAAAACATGTAAAACCACCGGTATGGTCCTTTCAGGGAGAGTAAACACCAGGATGTCTTTGTTTTAGAGTTTGAGGGCCGTAGGATACTTGGAATATGAAGCACCGGGGTAATAAACACCAAAGTTACTACTCTCCCACAGGAAAACTTGTACTCTTTACACACTACTGAGCCGTGCTGGTGCTGGTTTCACATTTGCCATAACGCCTGGAGCTGTGCTGGAAACTCTACTGTGTATGACAGTGATATGGTCACAGTCTGGAGGAAGGGGGATAAAGGGTCAGGATGCGGGCAGATATGAGATCCCAGAAATGTTTGTACAGTAACCAACCCCTGCATGTCTGGCATGGAACGAGAAGGGCTACCAGCACTAGTGACGCCTCTTAGGTAAGCAGGCTTAAAGGTAAACACTTTACTTTATACCATCACAGTCACTGTATGCATCCGTCTACTTCCAGGAGGATGCAGCAGATTCAAGTCCATCACAGTGTCAGACAGTGTAACAGTCTGCTTGATAGAGCACTTATGTAGAGGCCAGATATAAAGTAAAGTGCAGCATCTACAGCAGCGCATGATGTTGGTGGGAGAGAGAATGGCTGGCCTGGTTCGGAGGGGGTGGGGGGATTACAGTGCACACACAGGGGGTCACAAGGGCAAAAGCCTTTATATAGAGAAGCTCTTACCTGCCCTTCGTGCCTTTTGACCCCTTCCCATCAACCCTCTTTATAGTGAGTTTTACACTCCTACGCCCGGTAGCAGAAACAAAAGAGGGTGGGGATGTTGATGAGCGAGACGCTGGCACCACTACTGTCAACTGGAAACTGTCCTCCCCGTTTACAGCCTCATTAGAAATATCATCAAAACAACAGCCCATCTGTTGTTAGAAAGGGCTCAGTTTACAGTCTCTTAATGTAACTGTTCACTTGGAGCAGACCACGAGGGGTCAAACATGAAACGGTAAAGGTCCAGCTCCACTCCAGTGATAACTTAAAGTACTTGACTTTGACTATTTGGGAAATACACTTATTGTTTCGAGAGTTGAGAAGATTGATACCTGGCCAGGAGCCTGAATTATATCCAACCAGTGGAGATACCAGGAAGTTACTAGCGTCAGGCAAGCAATGAAATAGCATGGTGTTAAACAGAGAAAGACCGTTTTTAAACTTATTTTGTAATGAGCCACACATCCTGTGTTAATCAGCGATTAGTGATCTTCTACCAATGCAGACTAGTGGTTTCCTCCTGTTTCCAATTATCGGTGGCATGAAGAGTGTTATTGATCTTCTCATAACTCTGCAAGAAAGCAAATATTTCCCAAAATGTCGAACATTTTCTGCTAATTATTTGTTTATAATATGAGTCTGGACAGTTCAGATTCCATCGTCAACCCAACCGCCTTGTCTAAAACTAGAAACAAGTGCCAACACAACCTTAATAAAACATCGAAGCTGCTTAATTATCAGTAAAACGGACGCCACAGTAACATCCACAGTACAGAAGACAGTTTCACTACGATTACAAAATTTTCATTCTATAAATTCTCTACAGTAAATGAATCTAATACCACATGTGTAGGACTTCTTAACAGTGGAACTGAGAGGGCTTACATTTAGTTTTAGTTTTATTTTGTTTTTTCACATTCCCTGAATATCATTTGAACAATAACTTACCCCTCTTTGAGCATGATCGGTGTTTCAATGCTCTTCTGATCCCATTTGCCGGAGGTGGAGATCAGGTCCAGGAACTGTGGAGGAAGTAACAGATGTCATATAATAACATATTTCATTACACATTTATCAGAGTTTATCTTCATCAGATGTGCAAGACAAAAAAAAAGAATATTTGCTTGTGTGTACACAAGATGGCAGAGATTTAGTGTGTGTAATAAGAGGAGATGGCGAACACTCACATTCTTCACAGCGTCCGCATATTTCTGCTCATTGAAGTAGTCATAAAACGCAGCCATGTAAGACTCTTTGAAATTGGCCTTGAAAGGGAAAAAAAAGCATGAAGAAAAAAAGAGAGAAAGATCTGACTGAGTTCAACGTTTAAGACCTAAACACATATAAAGTCCAGTTTAGTCACAGGAAGGAAAATAAAAATATATACTTGAATAAGAGAAACTCACAGATTTAGACTTAGCGAGACTTCCCAGGGTCTGGATCGTCTTGGAGATGAGGGTGAGAGTTCGAGAGGTGGCGGGATCCTAGTGAGAGAAAAAAACATGAAATATAATAAAGCAGCTGTCCCATCTGACCACATCATAAAAGCACCATATTAAAAAAATGAAATTCAGTCTTTAGTCATATAAACCAAAGAATTACTGCTTGCAAAGTCAAGAATAAACTCTGAGCCTCAGCTTTTTTTAAACGCCGACCGGCACCAGGCAAAAATGGGAATAACTAACAACGAGGTGAGTTATAATCAAAAGCATTTTTAGCACAATATTTCCAGCAGCACTTGGTATGGTTATTAATAGTGTGTTTTAATAATCAGACTCACTGGATGGTGCGGCCGTAGATGAAACAAGTTTGGGGAAAGGATAGCCGGAGCGAAGAAACGCAGGAATATGAAACTGCTCACTGCTGTGTACCGAACATCCTGATCCACTGAAGGGAGAAAAATAACAAAAAAAGATTTATCTTTTCTCACACCCTACACTCAGACACTACATATGCAGTCTCGATAAAAAGGTTTGTTCAAAGACTGAGATGGTTATTCATATGAAACATTTAAATAAGTTTGGTACTTGAAGAAATGAGGTGAGGAGATGACGAAAAAATCCTTTTATCAGGATAAACTGTAGACTTGTTTTGCCCCCGTAGATATGTTATTTGAAACCATAAAGAATTGTTTATACTGCATAATATTTATTAGAATATATATATTATAAGAAGATGCACATTTCATAAACCATGTGGGATGAGCCAGGTGTTTGGCTTGATACAGATACAACAACAGACATCACAGCTTGTAACTCCTGTCACTGCAGCACCCTGTGGCTGCCAACAGGGGGCAGCACAGTATATAACACTGGCAGCACATACTCAACAGTCCACACATAACCATAATAACTGTGTAGGAGGCTTAATTGTTTTCAGGTTTGACACAAATGGCAGAGCACAAACAGTGTCCTTGGACATCTCGAACATCCTGTTCTTTATTGTTCATATCCTGTTCATTATTAGCAGCTTGCTTTCATTCTTCCATCTCCCGCAAGTCGTTCAGTAGGCGAGTTACCTTGGAAACGGGTGGCAGCGGACTCCCTCAAAGAGAAGAAGATGTCACACATGACAGTGGGACAGCGAATGCCGGAGGTGGTGATGACGTTGAAGATGCGGTCTACGTAATGACGAAGATTTTCCTGAGGAAAGGGGAGGCGGGGCAGATGTGTCAGATACCAACACAGCGACCAAACGCAAACAAACAAACACAAACACACACTCCTCTTCGTACCCTGTTCGTCTCCAGGTTCTCTGACTCTTTGAGCTTGACCGGGTCGATTTCACAGGGTTTGTGTTCCGTGCAGATCTGCAAAAAGATTTCATAACCGATTTAGCAGAAATATTCTTAGTGCTGCTACAGAGAAAGATGTGACATGAATGAAATGAAGAAATAAAAAGAAGACATGTGATTAAAGAAAAACAAACATGGAGGTACTGCAGTGTCGTACCTCATCTATGATGGGTTTGAGTGTGACTTGCAGATAGTGCATTCCCGCCAGCTTCATGGTCTCATCGATGCACTTGGAAGTCAGAGAGTTTCCCCGGAAAATGGTGTTAGGATCCCTACACAGAGTGAGCGTGAGTACAAATCAAAAGCTTAATGAACAACATGATTTCAGTTTAATAGATTACATTCCTGTGGCTGCACATACTTTTCAAATACAAATCAAAATGCTAAGCTAGTTGATGTCCGAACTGAACCCGATGACCTAATTTTCAAAGTCACTTTAATTAATAATCTGCTAGTGATTCAAGAATAGATGTGGGCCTCGTTCAGGAAAAAATTCATATGGGTCAACATGGAAAATTTCAACATCTTCTTCTGCTGTGGGAGATGAGTTTATGCAGCTGGACTCTGAGGCACAACATTAACTGAACTGTGACAAATATTGTGTCCTTTGAAGTAAAAAAGATGCGATGAGACACTCACTGTGTGCGGTTGACTTCAGCGTGAGCGATCGCGCTAATGAAAGGCACGATCTTGCCATAGTGAAGAAAAAGACGCACAAGGGGGATGGCCGCTTCCTGTTTCTCCCGGCACACCTCCCCCAGAATGTGAGCCGTGGACGCTGACACGGGCTGAACAAGGGAGGAGCAAACGTGTAGTGTAAAGCTGTTGACGGTATAAGATTCTGCAGATGGGAAACCGAAATAGGTCCAAGCAGTTTATGTACACTTACCTCGACGTTAGCGGAGTGCAGCAGTAGATCTCTGAGGGGAGTGTAATGTTCGGACGGGAAAACGTGGTCCTCAGTGTAAACGATGTTCAGACGCAGAGAGCCGAGCTCTTCCACCTTCACTGACTTCCCTCCGTTCTCCCTGGGCTGGAGAAAGTACCTGATGAAGAAAAAGGCAGACAAGAGCTTAGATCGGACCAATGGGATCATCTCGATGATTGGATTTTGATGGAAATTGAAGGGGTGATGTGTGACAACCGTCTCCACATTTTCAGAATGAGACTGATAAACACTGATAACACTGCTAAAGCATTTGTCTCAAGCTGCACTAATCAATAGTTTTATATCAACAATAACACAAAAATTTAAATGATGTGAAAGGTGTTGCTGGCAATGACGAAAAATATCACCCAACTCTGCAGTATCCCACAACAGTGCAGTGCTTTTCAGCCTCTTTTAGGTTATTATTTTGGTTTTACAGCCACAGCTTTGTTTTCAGCAGCTGTTTTCAGTGAAAACGCTCTAAAAACCCAACACCAGACACAATTAGGGCCCAGCAACTAACTTAGTGGAGCATTAGCAGCTAAAGCAGCAGATAGTTCCCTTGTTAGTTGTTGGCGGAGACTAAAACCAGAGCTGAAAACAGAGAGAGTTATGGACTCACATACTCAGATGGCCAGAAATACAACACCAAATGAACTACATGGTGTGTAAATAAGCAACTTTTTAACTTATCAGTGATCAGATGTCAATGATGTGTTTACAGCTTGTTGCTGTGCCCAAAAGAACACTCAATGAAGGCTTGACTGTGTCATTACAATCTAAAAAATGGTCTTTCTGGATGTGTTCTCATTCAATGTAAGGGAATGATTATTATCCTGTGAAATGGACTGTACTGACTGCCCAATTCTTATTCTCTTTGTTCACATTTCAAAAGCAGTGCTGCCATCATTCATGGAGGCAAAGTGTTGAGTTTTCCAAAGGAAACATGTAGTCGGAGGCAAAATACAAAACCAGGCTCTGTTGGTCAGCAATGCTGGAAAATCACATTCATGCTCAGCGAAATCTACCCTGGTTAAATAAAACAATCTTTAAAGAAGGTCTGTTGTCAATGTTGATACTTGTTGCTATGGCTCTGCTGTTGCTAAGGCAACACATACTCAGAATGTCAATGATAATGAAATCAAACCCACCCAGCCCCAGCAGGGGTACAGCGGAGTACTTGTTCATTGGAAAAACCATAAAACGAACCCGAGATGATTGACGGGCCACGAGGCGACTGTGTGAAAAGAGATGATGTGATGTGTGAGTCATGTTCCTCTCACCATGCGTCGTGAACCCCAGCCTGACCCAGGACCCGGAGAGGAACACGTACGCCGCCCAGGAACTCGTCCCCGAACTTCAGGTTGCTGGCGTTCCACAGATCCACCCTGGACACAAACCGCAGAACACAGTTCAACCATGGGAGGAGCTTTAACGACACCACGTTCAGCACTGACTCTGACACACTGTCCTTTAAGACAGATCCTAACTCACCTCAGTGCCAGCTTGTCAACATCCTCTTCTTCAACATCAAACTGTCGCTTTGTGTAACTCAATGGCCGTGTCACCTGGACATGGACACAGAGTAAACATTTAGCATAAACCATGTAAAAGTCAGCATTTCCTCCTGACATGCTGCAGGCAGTGGTGCAGTGCTCTCTCAAAAATGGTCCAGCAGTATTTGTCCATTATCCTGCTGCTTGACTTCAGGGAGTGAGGATCATTATGAAATCAACGAGGACACTGAAGAGATGCAGACCTTTCAATAAATACTGACACAGACGAGTTAAATAACTATATTTATGCCATTTATTCCATACTCCATCCACTCAAGAAAATGGGACAAGTATGTCATAAATTCAGCTCACAGAAAACTAGTTTTATTTTGTGACTTCTCTAATGAACTTTTATCACATTATGCTGTTTTCTAAACATTCTAGACGAGTTACTTGCTTTGAACAGTTTAAAAACCGTAAAACATTGAATTATTTTAAATTGATTTTGTGAAGCGGGAAATGGGCCATGGCCGGATTACACTGGATCTTGCCAAATCCCAATCCATTTTAACCCCTGCCGAATGCTGACTGAGGTGCTGATAAGCACTACACCACTCGCTGCACGGGCATCTACATCCTGAAAAATAGGCTAGAGGAAGCTGATATACAACAATGAGAGTAGAAGTGAAACTATTTGTTGATTACAGCTTCTCAAATGTGTTTTTTTTTTGTCATCTATGATGGTAAATTTAACATCTTTGTTGAATAAAACAAACAAAAATTTTGTTAGCATCTTAGCATCTAGGAAATTATAATGGACACATTTTCAACATTTCTAGACAATAACTGGCAGATTAATGAATAACTAAATCATAATTAGACTGCAAAGCACATGATAGCATTTAGCAGTGTGGGAAAACCTGATTTTCTTCAGGCATTTGCACATTATTTTGTTGAAATTAGTAAAAATGTAAAAATGAGCCCTATCCAAAGTAAACCTCTACATTCACTATCTTACAGATCTTGAGGAACAGGAATTATCAGAGATCAGAATGTGGCAGGATCTGTGCGAGTCTGGAGCAATGAGAAATTTGAAACAATAAAAAAAAAAAAAAAAAAAACAACCACATGACAAGAAAGTGATTGATAGGCCTGTGTTTTGTGTGTGGACATGGCCCTCTGTGTGTGACTCAGAGGGGGGGGACAGGGGGGGCTGCAGGCAGAAATCACCACAGGGTATGCAGGGTCTCGCTCATGTGGTCGGGAATAAATGAGACGGTTTTGTCGGATAGAAATCAATGGGCCAGATTGTTTGGTGGTTTGTCCGAATCAATCATACTCTTGTCCTGCTGTCTTCTAGTGCTGCAGCGGGAAGGCCAAGGAGGGAGGGGCGACACAAAAATGTCAGAGCGGTGCTGCTGGTGATCGAGGGTTAACGAGGGCAGAGTGAAAGGGAGTTTGTGTGTGAAAAATATCTATTAATATAAACTCATGAATATAACTGATTGTAAATGTTTTTAAAGAGGCATGCATGGAAAAAATACTGCTAATGTTTGTGCTTCCAGTTGTCTGATTTGTTAATTTTACTAATATCACATGGACAGTTATAGTAGTAACGGTATGAAAAGGAGTTTGTCTGTTTGTGTGTCTAAAAATATTAACTAATGAAATAAATATTAACTTTAACATGTCAAGAATCAGACAAATTACATATACAGCAACAAATACAAGTAGCGTTCCCGGTTGTTTTTCTCTGAAACCAAAAGTTATAGGTGCGGTACAAATACCTCCATAAGCTTTTAGACTAAAAATATGAATCTAAAAATGAAATAAAAACCCCAAAATATGCCAACTAGTTTAGCTGAGAGATATTTTTACCTTGTTTTTGAATTAGGTAGGCTAGCTAATGTTATTATTAAGTATTAACAAGAATTACTGTCTACAAGAAAATGGTATAGGACAGACCCGCCATCACTGGAAGACTGGATCAGAGTTATGGGCGAAATCCACATTATGGAACAACTGACGTATAAAGTAAGGATTCAAGAGGATCAATATCACCGGAAGTGGGAGAAATGGACTGAATATGTAAAAATGACAGGACAAGGACCATCACATTGACATTTAAAAAAAAAGAAGGATCAAAACTGTAGAAGTATGGTAATCCAACATGTTCTATGTTCTACTTTATGTTCTTAATGTTTATGCATTGGTAAAGAAAAACAATAAAAAGAAAGTGTCAAAAAAAAACAAGAATTACTGTCATGTTTTTGTAACTCAACACAGTTGTGACTACTGATGCGATAAAGGCAATGGAAACCAACATTTTAAAA
Source organism: Larimichthys crocea (assembly GCF_000972845.2). Lineage (NCBI taxonomy): Eukaryota > Metazoa > Chordata > Actinopteri > Sciaenidae > Larimichthys > Larimichthys crocea. The sequence continues at coordinate 9,496,346 of NC_040018.1, forward strand.
TGTAGGAACCTGAAACAAATTCAGGTTTCAGCTGGTTAGTTGCTCAACATTTCAGAGCTTTAGTGCTGCTAACTGGGTTTGTGACTGGTAACTGTATAACTTGTGTACTGCAGCCTATGATAAATAATAGACCGGAGGAGGTGAAGAAAATGTAGTAACTGGAAAACCACAAACCACAATTGCAGACAGAACCTTATAAAAAGAATATGATGTGATTAAATTCAGAAGAAACCGTCTCTTTGCAAACATTTTTTTGGTTATAGTAGTCACTTTGGTACTGGGTTTGTTCTGTGGTTGTTACACAAGTGTTTCCACTTATTCTGGTTAATTAGACCTCTGCTCAGGTCGGACTGTGCTGGTACTGAGCACAACAGGCATTTTGACTTGACTTATACAGGTGGACTTAATAATAGTAACGATGGCTCAGTTCTATTAACCGTCCCAGTGACAGTGAACCAACATGCACCATAGCTCCACTGGAATGCAGCTGTCAATAATACAACTGTGAGTTCCCGGCTTTGATGCGTCAAAATGTGTGCAACTAGCCCATTGGCTGTCATACCAGGAAACACTCACTTATAATAGTGGTTGCCAAGCTTGCAATCACAGGACTCAGCTTTTGGTTGCCAAAACTGAAAGTATGGTTGCCATTTTTAGTCGCCGTGATTACAGTAACAAAATATTGACGTGAAAAGTGGTTGCCACTGTTGACAACAAAAAGCCAAGAATTGGTTGCCAATTTATAAAAATGGTCCCGAGGAGCATACTATCAAGCGTTGATATAAATGTTTATGGTTTTGAAAATGAGAGAATATCAACAATTACATATGGTTGTATTGTTCAGTTGTGTGTCCACATACTTTTTCCTTTGACTGATACCCAACATGAAAACACATCTTTACCAAGACAAGTTAATGTTTAATGTTAAACTAATCACACAAACCGTACCTCGAAATAGAAAACCTCTTCAAACTGTGGGTTGTTGGTTTTCCGCTTCACCTTGGTCTTCTTGGCTTCCGACCTGAGAGAGGCAGAAAGGCAGAGATAAAACCACATGATTATTCACAGTTAACGCTGAAAACCAAAAATGTTATGTGCATGGTGACTTGTGAAATCAGTCCAATTGCGTGGGAGATCTGACCTTGAAGGTCCTAGTAAAGAGACAGCAGCGTAGGGATCACATTGGCCGTTGACGATCGGAAGTCCTTGGCACTCCAACACTCTGTAGAAACACACACAAACCATTGATGGATAAGTACACTACTATACAAGCATAGTCACCTGTAACACGTTAATATGATGCGAAGGTTAATACGCAATTAGCACTGTATGATCTCATCCAATGCTAGTACTAAAAGCTAATGGTTTTTAAAACAATACTTAATACAGACAAAGCTATAGATACAAGATGCTTTACAGTATCGTTTTTATGCTATGCTAAGGAATGAATGGAAGCACAAAAATGATCTTCGAATGCCAAGTGTCAAGCGTCATACAAAAGAATCTCCCTGAGGACTCTTAAAGCTCTATTAACCTCTATATTATGACTTAATCAAGTGACTAATGTGAAAGGGTCACATTACTGCCAAGACCAGTGAGAGTTGACATCCAATCCTACACCTCTACAAAGCTTTTAGCTTCATAGGCCGACACACTGCTCTCATCAGCCCTCCTATACAGTAAAAAACAATAGGAATCTATTTCCACTCAACAAGTTGAGTCTATGCTACCTATCCAGCATGAAAAAACAGGTATGAAATTTGAGCATCGAGCAGCTTAAGACAGCAATTCCTCTCTGGCACTGGCGGAGACCAAAGAGCTAATAGTGAACTTAGTTTGTCCAAAAACCCAAACCTCTGTGGGATGATTATTGAGTTTGTTTCAATGGTTTTCTGCCACATAGTAGTAAAAATAGCTTAATGTAGCTTTAAATTCACCTTAAAATTACTAGTTTGAATCGATACATGAACATACTCTTGGTTTGCTGTAATTCTTGGTGTAGTGAATAATCCACCCCTCATTGACTGATATAGTCCATCTGAAAATAGGTGAGTAAATTCTGAGGCTCATTTTAAAGAGGTGGACAAGGTTCCTTGGGTTTATCCTCCACTCCCCCCTGGTTTAATGATCTGTAAAAATATGAATGACTGAAAGAGGAAACATATCAAGCCTTCCAGTCAACTACCCCCCCCACCCCTTTCCACAGACACAAAACATCTGGTCCATTCATCCTGAAACTCACGCCTACGCTCGGAGTCCTCGCTGGTAAAATTTGGACCATGTTAAGAGCACTTTGAGAGTTTTCTCAGCATGTGAAAAAAATGGCCCCATGGTGTCAATGTTAGGCGTGTCTGTATGTATAAAGAGTAGAAACAGAGAGCGGGGCACATGAAAAGAGACGGAGGGAAGCAAGTCCATTTGAGCTGTTGGCCACAGAGTTATGCCAACTTTAAATCCTGAGTGATGCAGCAACTACATACACAGCAAATCCAGAAGAGACCATATCGTGAGGAACATGGACAGAGAGTCTGTCTGTCTGTCTGTCTGTCTGTCTATCTATCTAATGACATCATGCTGTAAGGGGATTAGCATCCAAACAGGACAGGACACCCGGCAGGACGAATCACTTCCTGTGTGTCATGGTGATGCACCACTACTCACACCGCATGATGAATTACACAGCAGATCGCAGCACTGCCCACAGCTGAACTGACACACACGCAAATGCAACAGGCTTGCACCATCCTGCTGACACACACACACACACACACACACACACACACACACACATACACTCGGGTTCCTGGGCTGGGTTAAGCATCACTAATGCCAGAGCGCTTCCTGTCCAATAAGCTTGTTTATATAACCTCTGCTTACCCTACTATCCACCTACCCCCAACGCCAACACCCCCACACACCCACCCACTCTCTCTCTCTCTGTCTCTCTCATCACTGCTGTGAGCTCTGACATGCCAGACGGTGGTAAAGCAGACTTATTTGTTTTAGTCCACATTACTCATATTAGGTTAATGTCCTTCTTTTCTGCACCCACGTATCCTGTCAAAAACAATTTCACTCGAATGAGAGGGAAACGAATGACATCATCGTGCCAACAACAAACACACGCAAAGAAGGGGATGTGATTACGTCAGTCAGTGTCATTGACGGGGGAAGCTTTCCAAGTATATAAAACATTAGAATAAACAGGGTCATGAGACTGTTATTGATGGGTATTGTGTTATAACATGCTTCCTGTCTCATTCATCATATTGCCCAATCAGCTACGTTTCTGTCGGAATTTTCCAGTGGTGGAAGAAATGGCATTTTAAACTTAAACCTAAGACCTAAAGTTTGTGTAAAGGCAATTCTGAATACATTAAATATGTTGGAAAATAGTTGCTGAAAACATGTGAAAAGACGTTGAACGATATATTACTGAAATGTGGAGTTAGAGGTTTTTCACCACTTTTCAGTCCAGGATTTTGTGGGCGGTTCTAAAGGGTGGCTTGATGACACACTGAGGCCGCCCTGAGCATACCCCTGCACCCCTAGCAGAAAGATAGAGATTAATTCATCTTGCTCAGTGTTTCAAAAGATAATACACCTGAATGTCTGACAGCGCTATTGGCTTTGACCTAGAAGAAGAAGAATGTGTGGTCTGGTTGTGCTGCATTGACTTTGCTACTTATTTTACTGTCCACTGAGTACAACAGTGTTATAGAAGTGCTATGCTAAGTCAGTGTAGTACTATTTAAAGTAAAAATGATTACTTATGTACCTACTTAAGTACAGAGGTATTGGTAGAGCAATTTATTTTAAGTATTCTACACAAAGATTGACTGCAGAAAAGGTCTTATAATTGTATATAACATTATTTGGTTATTATTACTGATTTATTAATATGTAAGCAGTATTTCACAACCCTGCTAATTTAAACTTTACATACTCTTTGGTGTATAGGAGTAAAAAATGCAGCATCAAATAGAAATAAGTGGTTTCATTTCCGTACATGTGTTCTTCCTGTTGGTTATTGTGGTCTGTAAAGCTTAATGGACACAGCTCTCTCTCTCTCTCTCTCTCTCTCTCTCTCTCCCTCATACACATGTCTTCCTAGAGAAATCTGACTAGATGACCTCCTGCTTTAAGCTTCTTACCCACAATGTGCACTGGGAACAGAGCCACACTGGCTCAACATCAGACTTTACTGCTGCATGTTACAAAGAGGAAGAACTGGACAGCAGCGCCCACGTGTACACAGAATAATCCACCCATAAGCATAATATTGATCCCCTGTAAACCCTGAAGTTCACACGATAAATGTGTGTGTACAATGGCATTTTACACACACAGCAACACAAACAGTAACAATGTAGTGAGGGCAGATTCCTCATCCACAATGTATTGATTCACACATTCAAAGGCAGATTTATTCTCAGAAAACTCTCCAACCTTCAACCATGTCGCTGCCTCTTAGAGGCTGTTGCTGGGCAACAAGCCATGTACCTTAAAACTAGTATGATGTGCTGTATTGTGTAAATTTATCCAGCATAGCGGCCTCAAGAACGACAACAAAGTTATGAAAAAAAAGAGTTACCGTGACATTTGAACTACTTCCCGTTAACAATCCCACATTTCATGCAAAAATTACAGTTTCATGACTGCTGTCTTTGATGACACAAAATGATGATGTAATGGTACTCCCCTACTTTGTAGGAACCTTTGACACACACCAGTAATCGGAGCTAACATCAGGATGATAACTGGCTCTGAATGACAATGTTGATATGCTGACGTTTACATGTTAGCATTATAACATTTGCTAATTAACATGAAATATAAAATGCAGGCGTGAACGACGTGAAAATTTGACCTGATGGTGGTGCTAGAGGAAAAGTAAGAAGGTCACCAAAATGATCAGGGTTTATCTTTTGGGGATGACGATGTCTGTACAAAAAATTACAGCAATCTATTCAGTTTTTGAGATATTTCAGTTTGGACCGAACATGTGTGGTTAGACATCTTGAGAAATACAGCAGCTGATGAGATGTGCTGACATCATAAAGTTAGGAAATCCTTGTTTCCAGAAAGATTTTATGGTATTTCTATAGGATAGAAATGTGTAACAGGAAATTCATGTTTGATGAAACACCACCGGTCATATAAAAACATGCATGTGTAGAAGTGTGTATGAATAACACAATGCATGAGGCTGTGCAGTCTCACCGTGTGGCTAGTTTATGGTTGATGACTCCACTGTCTGTGATGACTTCACTCAGACGCAGCTCCAGGTGCACTTTTCCCTGCAGAACACACAAACACACACGTTTTATGAACATACTATTGAATTTAAATGTTCAAGCGTGAAATTAAGCGTCTAGATAACACCGAGGTTCACTAGACAGTCTGGTGCCCAGTGACGGGAAGGTTGGTCACTGCCAGTGAAACCCATTTTCTTAGTTAAGCTGGGGTATGATCATGAATCATCAAATATGTCTGTTAAACATCTACAGACAAACAGTTGCAATGTTACAAATACTACGAACCATCTGTAGGCGGACTTTCCAAACAGAGGGCTACCCAAATGTCTGCTGTATCTGCCAACAATGTGCCACCTAATCCAATCTAAAAATGGCAGCTTCGTAAACCTGTTTTAGTCTTGGTGACAGTCCAGCTCTTCCAATGAATAATCCAATGGTTTCATGCACGGGTCATAACTCATAAAAACATGTCATGCTTCAAACATATTATCACTGAACGTGGAGATACATGGTTTTCATGAGAGAACAAGTGCCAGTTTATGAACTCTCAAAGTACTACACATAGATTTTATGCACTGTCTACACTGTATGAGGCTGGAAATTGTTGCTTATCAGAAAAAAAACATGATTGATAGGCAGTAAATATGTGCTAAAAACACTAACTCTTCTTTCACCAAACATAAAACACAAACAAGAAAACGGTGGCATTCCTGCACCAACACAGACACCATATGAAAATAGCTTCAAGCCCGAACGTCATGCCGAAGTTATTTTCCCTCTGAAGTGATTGGATTAATGACATAATGACAGTGTAGTGCTGCAGCTGTCTAGAAAAGCTCCATTAATTAACAGCATCAGTATGCAAACTCACAGGCGTTTTCTCTTTCTGGCCGATTCAAGCAGAGGGAACAAACACACGCACTTACACATGTGCGCACAGGCCAAACAATGTGTCCTCTATTGAAAAGAGAAAAGAGACACTCTATCTTCCTACTTCATTTGATCCATCTCCCTCGCTTTCTCTCTTTTCTCTCATTCTCTCACACATCCTTCCTCTCCCCGGCTCCTCGGATGAATGTGTCTCTGTTTAAGATCCCTGCTCCAGGGCTACACACACCCATCTGTCTGCAGATGTTACTGTTCACTGTGTATCTGACTGTCTGTGTGTGTGTGTGTGTGTGTGTGTGTGTGTGTGTGTGTGTAGTACTATGGGCTGAGTGTGTGCGTTCCTGTCTGTGCGTGTGTGTGTGTGTGTGTGTAACCAATGCGTGTGGGTGATTGAGACTGCTGAATAGTGAATAGTAGAAAATGTTCACATGTATTAAATAAGCATGCATTGCAACATCTCTAAAAACTGATTACTAGACAATTTGAGAAATCACAGATGAATTCCATGGCAGCAGAAATGTAACAAAAATCTACTTTTCTTTGTCTTTGGGGTATTTTTCCAAACTTAGGTCTAATATTTGTGTGTGTGTGTCTGTGTGTGCACAATAACATTTAGTTTTTAGCTTGTTTCTAACTTGTTGGAAATACCTGGGAGGTGACGGAAGGTGCTAGCTGCATGGGAGATAAAATTAAATTTAGTTTTAATGTTTCCATGAATTGTGAAATTTCATCAATTTCATCAACACACTCCAACATGTGTTCCTGATGTTTGGACTAGTATTTGGTGTATCTCCCCATCAGGCTTACAAAGAAGTGGCGACATGTGTGCATTTAAGAAAAACGCTGTTTATACATACACAGACATGCAAGAAGTAAATAGACACCTTCATTCAAATTCAAATTAAAGGTGTCTATTTACTTCTTGCATGTCTGTGTATGTATAAACAGCGTTTTAAAGTCAAAAAGTAGAATTAACAAGAAAAACTAAATAACATTTGAGATTAAAAGTGAAAATTTCAGTCACGGCTGGCTCTGAATATTCCCAAAAACAAGAATTCTTTGCTTTGATCTGCTTTTACCTCCAGACCTGTGAACATACAGCAGCTACGACAAGTGAGAATATGTTAAATACAGTGATTTGGATAAAAGCTCTGTTGGCCAGCTGATGATGGAGGTGAACTAACGGGATCAACAGTGTACATGGAGAGCCGGGTGACTTTGACCCTGCAGGCTCGGATGTTTCAGGTGCACACACACTGTGTTTGTTTGGGTTCTGCCCTGCTTCAGACATTAACATGCAGACACACCATCACCCATACCGCATGCAAGTGAAGTGTGTAAGGCCGGGTGTTGATTGAAATGTTTTGAGATGAGTGCATAAATAAGTCCTGATACCAAAACAAGAATTTTTGATACCTTTATCTAAGGCGTGTAAACATATTTTCCCCAAATTATTTTTTTCACTGAAGCCAAACAAATGTTAAAGTGACTTTATGTAACTTTTGCCCCCTTTAGCTAATAATAAAACTAAAACTGTAGACTATGTAGCCGAGTCTTAAAGTCAGTGAACTGACTCAGTAACGTTGCTATCCATTATACTGGCTAGATTTAAGGAGGATGTGATACGGGCTGTTGGTCATGGTCAGATGACTGGAGGAGGTGCAGAAACTAAGACACTAAGGCTGATGCTGCGGGTGTAGGCGGGTGCAGGTTTAATGAAGGCAATAACGCAATCGTAATATGATTGGCTGTTGGGCAGCACCCATGGTAGCATGCAGCAGAAACGGATAAAAGTAGACATTACACATATCGTATAGGCTGCATGGTTGTTGTGAGATAAACCACAAAAATAAAACAAATAATGTGATGTAATGTTAAACATATAAACAAATAATGTCATATGAGGAAGGAAGCGTCTTCATGTATATTAGCACACGGATGTTTTTCACATTAAAAGCCTGCATGAAAAGGAAAAGTTGCAACTCTTAATGTGAATATTCTGGAAAAAAGTGTTTCATTTATGGTAGCTTAACATTTTTCAGGGGAAAGGACAAAGTGCAACACCTGACATGACTCTGCTGATACTGTTGCAATTATGGCTTGTTGAAGATTTGAGTTTGCATTAATTAGAAAAAGGTCCCGTCTCTAATATTAGCCTGTCCCAAATAAAGGCCTGGTTCTCTCTCTGTCACTCTGCCCATTGAGAATTTACGGTAGTCTTGCTTTAAATGTTGTCTAGACACAAGCAGCTGTACAAGCAGACACTGTTTGGTATCAGACAGACACATTTTTGTAGATGTATTCAGCCTTATAAGTGTCATGTGGTTTCTATGGAGAAGCTGAGAAACAAAACAACTGGAGACTCTATGAGAAAAGAGGAAAAGATTTAGAGAGCTTTGTGATTTTTTTTTTTTTTTTTTTGGAGAATGTGTGATCGTGTGTGTGTTTTCTCTCTGTACTGACCTGCACTTCTGAGTCAGCGCTGACAGGTTGTAGCTGAAACCAGGTGTCTTTTCCGTGATATTTCTGCAGGTCCTCTTTCTTCACCGCAACCTTGCCTACACACAAAGACAAACAAGTTCAAAACAAATCTCAACCTTACACATCCTTAAAAAAAAAGCCTGCGTGTTCAGATGTGAGCAATAACAAACGCTCACCGAACACCAACACACTTTCACATGCCCGCTCGCACACTGTCAATCCACATACACGTAGGCACCAGGTGCAGAAACCCTCACAAAGTGCAGTGTCAGACGCCTGAAGATAAGTCATTTCTGCCCTGAAACTAACAACCTAACTTTATGTTTACATACCCACAAACACCCACACCCCACACACACACACACACACACACACACACACACTCACACATAAACAGAAGAAGCGACAGTGTTGAAGATACAAATCACACCCTGAGAAAAGTTTTTCACTTTGTGGTCGCAGGTCACACACACACAAGTATAAACCAACCAATACGTGCTGTGACACACCCAAGAAAACTTAACAACATCCTTCCACACACCCACACCCACACCTTTTTTAGTGATGAAACTGTTAATAAGATCATACAATATCAGACTTCATTGAAAATCTTTAAGACAAGTTTTCATTCAAAAAGTCACTCTGTAAAACGTCCTTCAAAGAAATAATGAGAAATTTTCTGAAATTTAGAGTTTATTTGCTCTCTTGCTGAGAGTTTGAAGAAGATGGATACCATTCTCATAAGCACATGTGTGACACCCCTCTGTAAATCACTGCATAAAACCTGCCTCATCTTAAATAAATGGTTGTGACTGGCAAGACCAGATCCAGGACGAGAGGAATTCAGACGCATCTGCCAAGGCAAATGAAACATGAGCTCGGCAGATTCGTCTGGTTCCCAGGCTGATATAATCACACTGTATCTGACCAATGCACACCTGTGACCACAAAGCTCATTTAAATGTTTTAAGATATAAAACAGTAGAGATATAAATGTTTAATTCCAATGTATAATGCCGATGTTATCTCACATATAGATGTTGAACAGGTTTCAAATTTTACAGCCGTCTGGTGTGTACAGTAAAGTCTGTAACATGAGGCCATGAATCAAGAAAATCTCAATTCATTTACCGAGCTGAGTATAAGAGAGGTGGTTGGAGCAGATGGAGCAGCCGTTTACTCACCGATACTGGAGTCCCTCCTGAAGACGTCCCTGTCGAAGATGTAGAAGGAGAGATGTCTGAAGCTACGTGGGATTTCGCAGTAAAAGTCTTCCCCATAGAACGGACTGGAGGCGAGAGGAGAGACAGAGAACAATGAGATTAAATGTCTCATAAAGGTGTTTTACCACAAGTACGAATTAGATAGATAGATTTACATATTTTGTTGTCAAAAATGAGAAAAGGTCATGTTATGGCGAAATGTTTTGTTGTTAAAAAACAACAAAACATTTGAGGTCACATATCTGTGACATGAAGTGTACAAACTACAAAGATTATAACAGTGTACAGATCGGAAATGTCAAGCGTCTACAGAGGCACAAGGCATTCACTAAAGTAAAAAAGATCCTGTAGACCTACTCGTAATTATGAGAGAACTATCTCTTAATTATGAGATGCAATTATGAGATCTGGACGTGATTATTATTATTTTGAGTTCTCAGAATTATTAATTATGAAATAAAACAAGATACCAGGGTCAAAATTATTTTTACAGACACAAAATGACAATATTATTGCAACATCTATAGAAAACAGAGATAAAACTCATCTTTATCAACTGTTTTGTCTCTTTTTTGGTCATTAATTTGTATTCAAAATACAAGTGTAGGTGTGTGTAGAGAGTATGTCACCATAACTTTACAAAAGGAAACAAACGTAAATGAATCAAGAGGCACTGCAATATTTACACATTATTATTAGATGTGTATTTGTGATGTGAATCTGTGACGTGACCGTCCTCTTGTTCTGCTCTCAACTCTTTCTTTAAAACATACATTAGCTGACTGACTGGATTGGATTTATATTTTTTATATTTTCCCGTGTTCAAACAATCATCTGTACGGATTTCAGTGTACTTGCACCTTCATCATGAATCTCGCCCAAAAATGATTAAATATGTCGCTTAATCCCACATGTTTACATCTCGCCACGAGTCACGTGGACTCTCCAACCATCCGGATGTTTGTGACCAGCGGCTGGAAGGTACGACCGCCACACACGCTGCCTTTACCTAAATGACAACCACAGGAATCACGGCAATGAAAATCTCGTAAGTCGAGCCCTTAGGGCCACCGCTGACAATTACTGACTTCCTCTGTTACTAAACACAACCACAGACAGAGGGACGGATAGGCAGGCAGAGGCATGACTGCATTTATGAACAATGCTACAAATACACCATCCTTTAATAAATGTAATTCAATTTAGTCAGCTGCAACTCCACAGGAAAAATGTGAAACTGTGGGATGTGCGTAATTTAAGTTGGGAGAGTCTGTCCAGCCGTCCATAATCTGCAGAGTTCTTCTGTGGCCAAAAAAAAATGTAAGAAATGTGCATTCATCAAATCTGTTTTAATGAGAGACACCAGACTAATGAAGAGAAGAAGATAGGTATTTGTATAGACTGTTTGAGTCCATTGGAAGGGTGTAACCACACATTCTTTGGGGGGTGTTATGCCCACCCAATACCAAGAAAGCACCAAACTGTCCCTCCCAATATACAGTAGAAATATGTTAAATATCTCCTCTTCCTATGAACCCTGTCAACACATCTGTCTCTTGTTATTTCCGATTTATTTTCACCACCACCCCCCACTCCCACTGCTACACTTGATTGCATCCGGGAGACGTGCTCTGGAGACACAGGTGAGAACCTGGAATGAACTTTAAAGAAGGCACATAGACCTTTACTTGTGTAGTTATAATTAAGAAAGATTAAAACGTTTTTCAGTGTAAATGCACAGGCTTTTATTTTGAAAAGAAACCAACCAAATACAAATGAACTTGTACTTATTCTAAGGTCCACAGCACATTTCTGTTGTTAAGTCTTTCTACCACACTGTTTACAAAACAAACATGGCAATTTTCCCCCATCGGAAACTATCCTATTCACTACTACAGGAACTGCTGGGTGTGCTGTAAATCTAAAAGCAACTGTCCAAAACAAAACAAAGTGGGGATTATCTCGGAGAAATCTCAGACTGTTCATTTCAATGGGAATTCAAAGGACGGTGGAGGTCTAAATGTGTTACTCTTCGTATGTAAATATATATAAAAGGTTTCTGGGGCGGTGTTTAGCTCAGTCGGTAGAGCAGCCACCCCATGTGCAAAGGCTCAGTCCTTACTGCGGAGGCCCAGGGTTCGAGTCCGACCTGTGGCTCTTTCCCACATGTAATTCCCCATCTCTCCCTCCCCGTAACCCTGTCACTCTTCAGCTGTCTCTATCAGAAAAAAAGAGCTTGAAAAAGGGCAAAAAAAAAAACGCCCTCAGTTCATGCTAAGTTTAATGTTAAAACAGATAAACAGGTTCAGCGTTATCTTCATGTAGTGCAAATGTCAAATGCTTATCCACAGAAATAAGCCAGGCCTGTTAGAACAAGTGTGACTGAACGCAAGTGACTATTTAAGCGGAATTAATGATTAAATGAGTACTCGAGGCAGAAAAAGTGATTCGAGGATTTTTTGTACTCTAATTACTCGAGTACTCGCTGCAGCTCTAGAGATTAAATCAGAATGTAGTTCAAATCACACTCATCATAAACATGTTTTGGTATTAAAACTTCTTCATATCGTGATTTTTTAGCATTCAATAGAGAAGAGACAGTGACGGGGATTGAAAGGAGGAAGAAAGATGGTGGATGACTTGAACTTGACACATTGTGATTACATGATCAACATCTTGAATAACTATTTTATAACTATTCACCAGAATGACCTTCACGAACCTGCTGAATCTTTCAATTCAAAAAGGCAGGAAGCTCCTTTTATACCACCTCAGCCTTGAGTTTTCTATGAGAAAGTGGTTTATGATTTGACTTTCATGACGTACCAAAGTGACTTCTCGATGATCTTGGTCCTGAACACCTCCTCTTGGTCCAGGTTGACAGTGCAGTAACAGTCCCGCATCCTGTTTGGACCCGGGTACGGAGGGATGTTTTTTGCTTCTCCTGCACAAAGAGAAAAAAGGGGACGAGAAAAAGCGAGCAGTTATTATTTAGGAACGCTGTCGTAAGCAATGACAAAGTGTTTATTCAGGCTATACGCAATGACTTATTTAAGACACAGAGAGCACACAACGTATAAAAGAAAACAGCTTTATGTAAGTTCACACCTGTTTTAGCTTGAAATAATCGGACAGTATAATGACCTTATCTCTGCCAGGCGACTACTTTAACACTGGAGGCAGATATATAAAGACAGGAAACAGAAACAGACACATAAATTTAACATTCAAATGTGTGTGTGTGTGTGTGTGTGTGTGTGTGTGTGTGTGTGTGTTGTCAGATCTGTGACTAAAAGAATCTGTGTGGGACATTTTTTGAATCCTGCTTGTGCTCAATCTGTTCATTAAACATGTGTGACAGATAGCACTCCCTTTCACAAGAATGTGGTCCAACCACCCACTAAGACACACACACACACACACACACACACACACAGAGTCACACACAAACACAAACACACACACAAACCACACAGGTGGCTCTCTCCAGTCCCTCAGGAGCAATATATTCCCCTCTATGAAGCCATGGATCCATGTTATTCACTACTCTGCTCCTTATTGTGTTTCTCTTTAGCCCCGGGGACCTCGCAGGACTCTGTAGACTATGGTTACACAAGCGTTAGTCCAACATTGTCATTGTTTGCTCCAATAACGCTCCATTATCTGCACGGGAAGCTGATGCTGCCGTTCAGCCGACAAGCTGAGCCGCAGCAAATCTCGCCCTGTCATTTCTGGCTTCATACGAGTAACTTCTTCACGGTGACAGCGTGTCGTCTGCGGCCTGGTGTCGGACTCTTTTTCTTTACAAGTTGATCCTCTACAACAGTGGTTCCCTATTTCCTCCCCGTCCCTATGTTTCCTTCTTAAAAAGGTCAATTTTAAGGAGTTTCGGAGGAATAGTTCAGGAGAAAAACATTAACGATAAAACAAGTTTTGAATCATATTTTGACCCCGTTGTATATATCTTGGGGCACTTAGAAAGACTCCACTAATAACACGGTCTAATTGTTTTGTCACGCCTTTGGTTAGAGGTGCTAAACTTTAAAAAAACAGATAATCATTATCGTCTCTAAAATCTGTTCCTGTTGCTGCACTCATAAACTGTTCAAACATACAGTGCAGTAGAAATACACATTTATGGCAGAACAAATCGTCCTATCATACAGGCAGCAGTGTTTTCAACCATGGATGGAGAAAAGGGGGGAAGAGTTGACATTTGATCCCTATAACAGACAGAAAAACAGATAGCTGCCTTCAGACTTTTAGCATTTTTCCCATCAATATATCTACAAATGATCGCAGCAGTACCGTTAGACTTTTCAATCAATTAGCATTCCCCAGTAAATATAAAAAAAATGTTCTTTCTGTGACCTCAATGGTGGACGGGAAACAGGATTTTCCAAGAACTGACCACAGGAGCAGTTTCATACTTTGGAAGAGTTGGTGTTGAAACTATGAAAATGTATCACATGCCATCACTGCAAGGAGGTGAGTAATCACATTACTCACGAAGGACTCACTAACATGCAATTACACAGTTTAGATAAAAACCTGTGATTTATTTACACAATGTTAAACTTGTTCTGCAGCCATGAGACAAACCTCTCAGCAAAATTCCCGCACTGAAATGTTACTATTAAAAGATACGTCTGGTAATATTCTATATTTTTATCTTATTGTCAACAACTTCCATAAATGGGTTGATCCTGTCACAAACTGTTTCCTGTGTGGCCATAGACAGAGCATATTTCTCTGTGCCGTAAAGCTCCACTCTTGAAAAACACACAAAGGAGTCACAGTACTATCCCTTTAGTGCAATGAACATGGCCGCTGCGTTAATCCCACAAACACTGCTGCCATAAATATTAATCCACGACTGAAAATAGTCCAGAGCAAATGAATTATTAAGTCGTGTGTGAGTTACAGTGGTCAGCTATTTTAGGAAATTTCTCTGCAGGTTTTAAAGGGATAGTTCAGAGTTTTTAACGTGCTGTTGTATGAGGTACTTATGCATAGTCACTGTGTTGGGAGTTGGAGATGCTGTGTGCACAGAAGTAGAGCAAAGCACTGCTGTAAACAGGGTCAACTGAAAAATGTGTTTTAGCTACATGAAAAAAGGTCCACCTATAAATAGAGACAGAATAGTGATTCTCACTGCTTTAAATTGCCATCAGGTCTGTGGCATGATACGCCTATGTGGCACAGTTGTAAATGTCGTGCTTGAGCCAAAGTAGCACCAGGCAAAGTGGTGAAAATATTCTCACTATAGATATTGATTATTTTAGGTGGGTCTTTTTCTGATGACCCTGTCCACAGCAGTGCTTTGCATACAACCCCACATCCAAAAACCAGAGCTATCCCTTTAATTATGAAACTACGCATTTGTGGCGCATTTTTAAGACGTTCCAACCCTCACCTATGGTCATGAGCTTTGGGTAGTGACTGAAAGAATGAGATCGCGGATGCAAGCAGCTGAAACAAGCTTCCTCCGCCACTCGGCCTTAGAGATAGGGTGAGGAGCTCGGACATCCAGGGGTCTGATTAGGATGCCCCTCAGGCGCCTCCCTTTGGAGATGTTCTGGGCACGCCCAACTGGGAAGAGACCCTGGGAAAGACCCAGAACTCGCTGGAAGGACTATATAGCCCATCTAGCCTGGGAACGCCTCAGGATCCTGGAGAGTGTTGCTGTGGAGAAGGAAATCTGCAGTGCAGCAGAGAATGGATGGACGGATTTTAAGATTGGGTCAGTAGGACCCAACGGGCTTGGATGAGAGCGGGAAAGTCAGACTATGGGTTGGGTTATGTTTCTTGTTATCTGATCACGTTAAAAAATCAAGTGTTCTTAGCGCCAACACTGGAAGGTGGAGTGAAAAAGCCGGCCGCCATTTTTGGGAGGGCCCCAAAAATTGTTTCAATATGGGATTACAGCACACACTTTCTCTTACCAAACGGAATATTCTGTGGGGCTCTAAAAGGTTGAGGACCTCCATTCTACACGGCTTTTCTGTACAATACATGATTTCAATCTGAGTCAGAGTGACACATTACTCTTTTTTTTACCTTTTGTCCATAACTCCACACAAGAGGGTAAATATGAAACCATGCAGAGACAAACAAAGGTAATTAGGTGCCCTCTGTGGGGTTTGTAATACAACACAGTGTTATGACTGCTTCTCTAGAGGCTGATTCATAAAGCTCGTGGATCATTACACAACACTTCACAATAAAAACATTCATTCACAAATGAAACGGACACCTGAGCCGTAAAGCGCGGCACACAGTCGTCCCCGCTCGGGTTTGTTTTTACAGAACGCAGCTCTGTCTGTGTTTATGTGAGAGCGCAGCAATGACGTAAGTCTCTCTTATCTGTGTCTTTATCCCCTGACTTCCCACTGTTATTAGATCTCCCTCCTGTCTCCTCTCCTCCTCCTCATCCTCCTCTCGTTCATTCTCCCACATTTATTTTATCGCCCTCCTGTAATCCTCCTTATTCGCCCTATGCTCCTGAATCCCCTCCAATCTGTGTTTGCCTCCCGCTCTCATTCATGATCTGTAAGGTCCCGTGATTGGATTGCACCATTTAGGTCATCCTCGTAACCAAAACATCATGGGATTACCACCTCAGCTTCTTAGTTCTGTGTGTGTGTGTGTGTGTGTGTTTAATGACTCAACTTGCAATGTAAAAACAAATCTCTGTGCCAAAATCAGAGCAAAAAACATCTACAAAAAAGGATGCATCCACACAATTCATGTCGAGTTTATCTTCATATTTTAAAACATCTATGTACAGAGCATGTCTTACATTAGTGCTGACCTTCCTCTAAACCCTCTCAGATTGATGAGTGTATTTTTCCAGCAGCCAACAGCTTAACTCATGCCAATATGGCATGAAAATCAACCTGCAGAGACTTGAAACCTGCAATAGGTAATCCATCACAGAGAACACAGAGTCATCTTCACTTTTCTTAGAAACTGACGCGTACTAATGCAGGTGAAAAGTTCTCTGTGTAGGTGTGAAGCGCAACATCTGAGAATTACAGAGCAGCTGGTATATGTTTGCCTGGTACGATATTATTGGCATATTTTATCTTATCATGGATATGTCGCATCAGCGTATACGTTAAGACAGGTAAGTAACAAATAACACTTTGAGGTGTATTTAACCTTATTCTCATGTATTCAAGTTTAAAAAAAACATATAATATAGTATATTATATGTTAATTGACTTTCTTTTTTTACTTTAAATGTGTCAACTGGGCTCTCCTGAAAATTGAAAATCAAAGTCGCTAAATTCACGTCATCAACAAAATCCAAGTTTGTTGGGGAAAGTTACTTGAAAACTGGAGTCAATTACTCATTACATAAAAAATAACAATGAACATTACTAACCTAATTATTCAACAGTGAAAGTAATGTGTTACATTACTCGTTAACGCAAGTCAAATGAAGCGCCTTTAAACCAAACCCTCCACACCCACGAGTCACATCTTCTGCACAGAAAACAAGAGATCGTGTAAGCAGCTCTGCAAGCTGGCATCCAGCAGCTAGCTTAGCCTCCCTGACTGCACACGGCTCTGCAGAATTCCCGACCTCGTCCACGTGGTTCGTGCTTCCTCTACTCTGACTGTGGAATTGCAGAGAGTCGCATTTCTCTCTCTTTTGGTGTCCTCTTACTGTACCACCGCCTGCCCCTGTGGCAAACCAGCACGTCTTAGACCGGTCTGACTACTGAATGCAGAGAGAATAAACTAAAACTAAAACTAAAACTTCAATAATAATCCCAGTTAGACAGCAAACAAGTCAACAAGACGAGTGCGATAACAGGATCAGTAACTGTAATGTAATTACAGATTGTAATCCCTTACACTCAACGCCGACACCTTCTGGATCGGTTAGACGATAAGTTGGTCGATGCTGTTTTCGAGTGGTAGGACATGTACATTGAATATGAACACAGTGCTCAAATATATTGTACTCAACAAAGGAGTTTGATAGACAGTAAAACACAGTCATCCCCAATTTGACAACTTTGCATTAACCCCACCTGATGGAGACCAAGTGCCTTAATTTGACGGTTATGGAACATTTACTCGTCGTGAGCCTCTCTTTACGCTGAATGTAAATTAATTTGACAGACATGTCGTGTAACTACGTGTGACAAAGAAATGGTTAAACTGCACTGTGGCTGATTTAGTTATTCTAGAGATAACATGTAGATTGTTTTTTCCCCATCAATCAATTGATTGAACAGTTGGTAGAATCGCAGCAGACAAAGAAGATTTTTATTGGTTGACCACCGCCCTACTCATTACTGAAGAAGTAATCACAGTAATGCGTTACTGGCCGTGTTTAAGCACCTGAACGCATCACCTGGAAGAACTGTCTGAAATGCTTGTTTAGAAAATGAAACAAAAAGCAGCGTGTAGTTATCAGGCTGAATTATAAAGAGTCTGTAATCCTCAGTCCATCTTTCTCTCTTACTTTCATTTTATCCTGGTTCATGTGCGGTCGTTTCCCCTTTTTCTTTTCTTGCTTTTCTTACATATTTGCTTTCAGTTTTCTTTTTCAAAATTAGCTTTAACCCGATTTCACTATCCTCTATTTCTGGTTACTTCCCCCTTTATTTTTTTTCCCATCTCTCCCTCTTTTACTTCCTCCAGAGGGGAGCATCTTCTTCTCTCATCAAGATTACAAAACTAACTAACTAACTAACTAACTAACTAACTAACTAACTAACTAACAAACAGCAGTTTCTCTTTTCATCCAGCACCACTGCAGCTGCCCTTGGAGAATATCTTGCCCTGGTATCTGAGCAAAACACACAGCACAAAGACACTCATGGCACGTGTGCGCGACTGTTGTGTGGTGTGCGCGCAAAAACACGGGGGCTGAGCAGAGTTGCAGAAGAGAAGCAATGATGACAGGAACACCCAAAGAGGGCGAACGCAAGCTCATCCGCACATCAACAAAGTCTCCAGCTCGCTCCTGCGGAGGAAGGTGAAGAGAGAGGAGGCAGGAGACGGAGGAAATGAGGAAGCACAAGTGATTGAAGCAATGCAACGTTGTTGTTCCCCTTCCTTCCCTCGCTGGCCGGCTTCAGTCGGCCACACCGCTGCTCCTCTCGTTATTCTAATCTCCCCTGACATGAACACATTCGAGGAAACACAGGCGTGAATGCTTTATGCTTTCGGTGGCTGCGTGCTCGGCTAGCAGGCCTGGGAAAACACAGGGTTTAAGGAGAGGAAGGGGGTGATGGTGGTGGAGGTGGAGGTGGTGGGGGCGGGGGGGGGTGATACTGAGAAAAATACAAGCAGTGTACTCAATCAAGGATGAGAGAGGAGGAAGACTGGAGAGAGAGAGACAGACAGACGGAGAGAGAGAAAGAGAGAAACAGAAAGAGAGAGAGAGAGAGAGAGAGAGAGTCAGTCAGATAGAAAACTGGAGAGTGGTTAGCTTTGGAGAAAGCTACAACAGGAAATGAGATGAGGAGAAAGGAATTTCAACTGGGTCCAAGATGTAGTTTAAAAGCAGCGAACAATCCAGTTACCCTAGAGAGTGTGTGTGTGTGTGTGTGTGTGTGTGTGTGTGTGTGAGAGAGAGAGAGAGACAGAGACACACACCGTGAGAATGGAAAGAAAGACTGAAACTTGTAAGAACATAATTTATGATCCCACAGTTAATACTCAGCTCCTTTGATGCTCAGCAGAGAATAAAAATAAGAACTGAAACAAAACTGTAAGTCATCAGTGTCTCTCTGAAAATGACTAAACATCAAAAACACTGCGCCCACGCGCGCACACACACGCACACACACTGTACAGCAGCAGTGGCTTTGATCCCACGGTAAAATATGACATTATCTGATATCGTCCTTTAGCCAGTGGAGCAAAAGTGCCGATGCAGGGAGTTCTAGAAGAAGAGTTTGAAACTTTTGCTGCATTAACCGCAACAATCAAAGGTGGGTTAAGAGGTCCAACGCGGATTAGAAACATGACACCGCTGACATGACAGGTAGCCACATTCACCACTCTTGAGTAGCTCATCTTTAAACCCACGCGCTACCGCTGAAAACATGGTAACCTCAAAAACCAGTTTCAGCCTTGTATTAGTATACTTTTCCAGTATCAAACTGTCATTGCAGTTATTTCATTACTTGTGAAAGGCCGTGGTCAGCTTGTCAGTAACAGCGACTGTCTGATACTCACGATATTTCACAACTGCAGCAAACCACGACTGCTTCTAGACAAATGTGCAAATAAGCTCCTAAAGACAGCGCTTCACAGCTCGCACGGGGTCAACAGCACCGCAGGGAAGAGGATGGAACTTTTTTTTAGAGTCACCTTTCAAGCCAACACGGGCTGAACGTTTGATAGCAAAAGACAAGAGATTGGGTGGAGTATCGCCATAGGGAGCTTAAAGGTCAGATTAGAATGAGAATCAGAAAAGATCCCGACCTGTTTGACAACATGTCACACAGCGCACACACCGAATCTGCTTTTTTTTTCAGGCTGAGCTACATCTGATACTATATACAGCACAGTCAAGCCTAAAACACTGTTTTATGGCTATAGCATAACATAAAATGTTTGCGTCATTTAGAAACATCCCTCCTGAATTTAATCGGACATAATTAAAAACCGTCAGATAGTTTTCTGATTTTGAACGAGTCAACAGCTAAGAATAAATTCATTTCCAGTCCATCGACTGATTAACTAACAGTAAACACACTAAACTACCCCCAGGAAATGATAATCCCCTCGTGTCAGTGTCAATACTTATTATTTATCTTATTGAGCAGCTGGTTTGGTCTATAAGCTGACCACAGCAGCGATATCTTCCCCTAAACGCAATGCTGCTGGTCACAAATTGTCTGCCACGAGAAATAAACTCACACTGAAACCAGCTGAGCTGTTCTGTGCTGAGGTTTCCACATAACCACAACAGTTGTTGGATCAGCATGAAGAGGAACAGTGTGGAGACTGAAAAAAAAAAAAAAGGGGCGAGGGGGGGAGTTTACAGTTCATGTCTGGCTTGTGCTGCCTCTGCGGTAAACCAGTGTGCAGTTACTGATCAAACTCACTCTCTATCTAGAGCTAATGTTCAAACACTTTCGTTAGTCTGAATGGAAAAGTTGAGTAAAAAAGGACCACAAACGTGCACGACGCAGTGGAGCTGCGCTGTGTCGAGAGAATCAGTTCTGTATGTTCACTCAGGATGTGAGCGATTTCTTCTTCTCTCTTTTTTAGAAGTGCAAAGAGAGGACACAGTTTAATCTCAGCACTCCCTACAGATTCTTTATCTACACATCTTTTTTTTTTTACTTCCAGAATAACGTGCAAAATGAGAGGACAACTCTCCCGTGCACGCACTCACAAACAGGCCTGGCACGCACAATGGTGAGAAGATATGGTATCTTTTGCAAGCACAGGAAAGGGAGAGTGAGCTGGGTGTATGTCTGTGTGTATGTGGCAAGCTGACATTGCTGCCAGAGGAGAGTAACACTGTTGCAAAACCTGATTTAATCAGCCGTGTGTGCCATTCACCGCAGAAGTGTTTTAACGACTTTCCATGGCGTAGAAACGATACGGCGACTCCCTCTGACAACTTCCCCACACTTGAGTTTTTCTCGTGTGTGGTGGGGGGGAATGTTTTCATGTTTTTGTCATTGTCAGCAGGTAGAGGTCGTCCCAGGGAGGGATCGAGTCGACTATTCCTGCTGGGGCATCTGAAGGACATCCTGAAGGAGCGGCACTCTGGGTGAGCTCTCCAGCCCTTTATTTACCCCTGCTGACCCTGCATGCTGGGCCTGCGGCGATAATTCCACACTATTCCTAGTATATGTTCTCGTGGAGGACACGTTACTGAGTGCAGGGAGAGCTGCTGCACCCAACCCGGATTATTCCACCCTGGAACCGAAACACGGTCTGCGTCTACACAGTCAACAGACGTGTTTACAGCAAACTACTTCCCAGAGAGCTGGCCTTCTAGGACAAAAATAAAGAACTTCTTATGTGCGTAATGTAATCATAACCTCATATGAAGCTTGTTTTCTTTCTCGACAAACTAACCTGAACCCTTCACCTAAAGGAGAGCGGTAGTCCTCCACACTGACTGAGCGTTTCTAAAACACCCACCCCCTTCACGTCGTCTCCTATTCAGTCTGGACCAGAGGAAGTTTGGGAACCTCTGTTGGCCAGCTGTCAAGGAGAGGAGGGGGGGCCTCTGTCACTACACACCAACTTTTCCCTCCCAACTCTAAGTTGCCCAGCCTGAGCTGCCTGAATTCAGCCGCCCACTCCCCGTTTCCTCGACCTCCACCACTTTACTTCCTCTAGTCTAGTGTTTCTACCACCAGTGTTTCTCACACAATGTTTTTATGTTAAAGATGAATTCGCGTTAGGCTGTGGGTTTGCCAGATTATATCTATCTGAGCTCTATGGAGCTTTTTAGCGCCTTTCAGCTGATTGTTTTGGTTTCGCAGTCCACAGCTTTACTTTTGTGGTTTAGTCTCTCTCATCAGCATCATTTCAGCTCTCTACGCTACCAACCCAGCACCAAAAAGCACACAGATAAAGTAGCGACCAGCTGGCAGGCACATACAGAGCCAGATATTTTTCTCAGGACATCAAAATAGAAATAAAAGAGTGTGTGAGAGAGAGAATTAACACCACCGAGTGTCAAACAAGCCTGAAACTAGATTCTGACTTTTGCTGTTTGCGCCCGTACATGTGCCTCAAAACTCATAAAAACATTACTAGGTACCACACATGGCACGTTTAAGTTCTGCAGATTTGAGCAAAGTTTGGCTGCACAGTACATAATCACTGACCTACTGGCAACCACGTGAGTTTAAGATGTTAAACTAGTTTATTATTACACATTTCTGTAGAGGGGTGTATGTTAAATTGAGCCAAGACATGGCCTGATGATGTGTTTTCCAGTGACCTGAACTCGTCTGAGTTCTTCAAACTGTGCTTCTAGCAGCGACAGAGCAGTCGAAACGCACATATGTTGTCGTTAATTAGAGCAAAGTCCCGACTCCAGCTGTGCCGCTGAGAATTCCCGTCTCTCTCTGAGCACTGACAGAGACACAGACGCTGACAGACGAGGCACAGCCTGCTCCTGTATGTGAGACACCACCTCTGTCCCCTCGCTCCGTGTCTCACTACATCTGCTTTGCATTAGCTTGTTGCCATGCAGGAAAAAACACACAATTCTTTTGTAGTCTATTCCAGCCAATCAGGAAGTGAATTGGGGGTAGTTTCCTGTTTCCTGTGTTCCCCAGACAGTACGGACTTGGGCCCAGTAGCCCTGTTCGGTTTCCGAAATTCATGCGTTCCTCCAGGAAACCCAAAAGCGTCATCACCATAACAATAATAAGTCTTCTCCCTCTCTCTCTCTCTCTCTCTCTCTCCTCTACAAATATGTGGCAGACTTTCAGCTCTGAGTCATCAGCCAATCTGATCTGATGCCAAAGGACAAGACTTTGATGAAAACAATGTGATGCAAGGGTTACACAGACATTACCGGGAGAAGAGCTCTGTGGGGATCAGACTGACATGGAGTATGAGCGCTGCTAGGTAACAAGACAGAGTAAACTCTGCTGTATGACATGACAGAAGAACAAGGACTGAGGAAACTCAAGAGGCCAGGCTTGGAAGTGACGACAACTTAAAATGTTCTTCGTGAATGCCGGTAAACTGTAAATAACAAGTCATGATATACTGATAAAGCTTGTTTCTAGGTAACATGACGTCACTTTGCCGGTTGGAGAAATGGACATTAAGTTGGATTTTTCACTTTATACTTCCACTCCTCTGCATATCAGAGAGACATATTGCACTTTTAGTGCACTACATTTACTTGGCAGCTTTAGGTTAGCGGTTACATTAGTAGCAACTGATATTTCTTTTCATAATCCACTAATCTGCTGATTATTTCTCAATTAATCGGTCAATAAAATGCTAGAAAATAGTAAAAAAAAAAAAAAAAAAAAAAAAAAAAGGGGGTGGGCTGTCCTAGTTTCTCCAAGTCCAGGTTCACATCACTAGTTTTGCCAAATCAACAGTCCAAAAGATATTTCTAAAATCATCCATTAAAGAGTATTTTGAATGTGGTGTTGCTACTTCTTCTTACAGGATCTGAGTGCTCCCTCCACCACCGCACTGTGCTGGCACGATCAGCAAACAGGCTCGTATCTAGGAAAGACGTTTGTGATGGCGAGAGTTCGTCCAGTCATTCAGTTTTTCATTCACAGGAACTTGACGCTGCTGGATGACTGAACATTCATTCAGAAAGTGCAGCAATCTAACGAGGCCTTTGTCATTCAATATTACAACTCTCCCTGGAGGTTACAGGTCTGAACAGACGTCAAGTCGGGGCAGTTCTCTCTCTCTCTCTCCAGCTGTTTCCTAGTGACACTGCAGCCAATTTCAACAGCAGGTAGGGAGCTTAAAAATATACAGCCGAACTTTGTGTATCCGTTCAACTTAAAAAAAAAAGAGGCCACCAGTGTGTTTTTGTCTAAAGCTGGCTGGCATCATCACACAGCCCCACAGCTTGTTGGTATGTTTGTTGTCATTTTTTTTCACCCTCTGCTCATCCCTTCTGTCGCATGTTTGGACTCAAAACAAAGCGGACAGCACCGCCAGGATGAAATCAGGTGCCAGACGTCAGTGAAAATGAGAGGGGACAGTCCCCTACTGACCCCCAGATGACGGATAGAGCATGCAGAGGAAATTACGATTTGCTCTGAATGTTTTGATTGTGAAAAAGAAAAAAGAAAAAATTGCCACACATGTCTCCGATTGAAGATTTGCAACATTTGTTGGATTTGTATCACTACAAACATAAAACTATTGGTTTTTTGACTGTTGGTTGGACAAAATACACTACACTGAGTCATCAACTTGGAAATTTTAGACACCTTTTTGACATTCTGCGGTGATGAATGGACAAATGAAGAAAATAATCTGGATATGAAGCTCTATTTTTAACAGAGTACATGCAAAAGTGAGCTTTTCTTACTATTATTTCTCACATGTAATATTCTTACTCTCAATAATATTATTATTACCTATAATATAACATATGTAGGTAGCTAAACTTCTTTTATTACACCAGTTTCACTCAGGATCAGAGAAATGGACTTCTTAAACAGGCATGCTCATTCGTGAATACATGAAAACACTGTTCCCCTCCACTGCACACTGTACACAGCCTCCTCATGGCTCCATTCATAAGATATGCATGCACCACATGCCTTCTACTAACCAAGGGTACCCACTGGAGACCAGCTAGATATCTAAATATAGAAATCTGGGCTAACAATCAATAG
The DNA here is from genome assembly GCF_000972845.2 of Larimichthys crocea. Lineage (NCBI taxonomy): Eukaryota > Metazoa > Chordata > Actinopteri > Sciaenidae > Larimichthys > Larimichthys crocea. The sequence goes on from NC_040018.1 coordinate 9,521,534, forward strand.
CTAGACAGTTAAGCATGAAACTGTTTGGGGAGAGGGGGGTGCACAGAGTGAGAGAGAGAGAAGGGGAGGAGGAGGAGGAGGTGCAATATCATGAATGGGTGTCTGCAGAGAAGGTGTAATAAAGGATTATTTGATGTGAAATGTGAAGAAAAGGCATCTGGATGTGTGCAGCTGTGAAGCCTCCATATGCAGACCTCTTAACACTGTTTTTTTATGCCAGCTGCCAAATTCCCATAATTTCCCACAAGGCTTTGAATCCCTTTCCCCTTTTTTGCATTTTCGATTTTTTTTTTTTACAGTTTGCGGTTTACAGTCTGAGCTCTGAGAGGAAAGAGTGTGATTTGAATTACAATAATAGCAGGAACAAGACAGGTCTGTCCCCCCTCTCCAGCCTCCAGCCCGCACTGCCTGCCTGCCTGCTCGGCCCGTTAATATGGAGCCATCCATTGAGGCGCTCAGACTGGGGGTAGGGATTTTTTTTCTTCTTACCTATTTTTATTTTAACGCTCTGGAAAACCCGGAGACCTTCCTCTTCTACCGCCATGCTTTCCCCGTGGTTCTTTCCCTTTTTTTGTCGACTAGATAAAGACAGTCCTCCACGGCGGTCGGTTCTGGCCTCTCCAGCGCACGGATATTCCAGGGGTTTTGCACATCTATGCTCTCCGGACAGCGTTCATACTCCGGTCCGACCGCTGCTGCTGCTGGCTGGATGAGAACAAGCGAGCAGATACAGTGTGAGACCCGCAGCAGCAGCAACAGCAACAGCGGCGCCAGTGGAGGTGTGGCTCCGCGGAACACCGCCCACACATGGGTATGGAGGGTGAACAGTGCCGCACACAGCAGGAGGAGAGGAAGTGGATCCAGCTGAACCCCAAAATACACAGCCAGATAAGTATATATAGTATGGTATGTAAGTATGACCACATTTAAATTAAAACATTTTTTTGGAATTAATTACGAGATTAGTTGTTATTAAATATGGCAAGAATTAATTACTCACCATATTTAATAACAACTTTAATCTTGTAATTAATTCTCACCATATTTAATAACAACTTGAATCTCGTAATTAATTCTCACCATATTTAATAATGACTATAATCTCGTAATTAATTCTCGCCATATTTAATAACGACTTTAATCTCGTAATTAATTCCAAAAAAATGTTTTATTTAAATGTGGCCCTAATACTCCGTCATATGTAAGTGTATAATAATAATAATAATAATAATAATAATAATAATAATAATAATAACAATAATAATAATAATAATAATAATAATAATAATAATAACAAGAACTTGCCAAAGTTAATAATTGTTTAATGATTATTTTGAGTCAAATTTTTTAAATTCAGTTAATCTAAATGCTCTGCAATACAAGCTCAAGATCTCTGTGTTATGCCATGTTACAAATGTGGCCATGCAATGATAAAAATGTTATAATAAATAAAAGACAATAAAAATTAAACGGGATGGGATAACATTTTTTTTTTTTTTTTTAAAGACCAAATTGCCTACATACCAGGTGAAGGGCTTACCTTGGCGGGAACATGCCACAAGACTTTTTAAAGCACCCAATGAGATGACAGCTGTATGTGATGTAGCATAGAAATGACATAAATGACATGGGGAGATGGAGAGCAGAGAGTAAAGGAAATGCAACGCTCCATAACTCACTGAACTCAACTTCATAACACAATAAAAGCAACATTTAACACGCCACAAAGTAATCCATGGCAAAATGTCAGCTTGGGCGCTTACCTGCTCTATGAACAGGCACATAGTTCACAAAATTAGCTTGCTAATTCCAATTCTAATGTTAGATTACCTGTTTATGTAAATTTGCTTTGCACAGAGATGTAATGCATATGCTTCATTTTAAAAAGAAAATTAAAATTTCTTATGTGGGGACAACTTAAAGGTACAAATGTCATCTACGCAAGTGACTCTGCCTGGGCCAGTCAGCTCAGCCTGGTGAACTCAACATGCACTCTTGGTGAAAGTAACAAACGACCACAATGGTTAACAAGTCTCAGCCTCTGTTACACCAGTACAGTGGATCTTTTTTTTCTGCCCTCTTTCAAGGCCAAACCAAATACATGCCCCCAAGTCCTGTTTTACTCAGTTTAAGGGATGAAATAAAATAAAAAATAACTATGGGCTCTAACTTACACCCAGGGGCATAGTGGGTGTAAAACCAAGTAAACTCAGTTTTTCCACCTCTCTGTATTTACCGTTACACCCGCCAGTTTCCTTTTCACGTAGTTGTCATTTTCATGCCCAGTGCCCACATTATGCATCTGGGCACCCATGGCCTTAAAATGAGGTGTGGTAAGGCACATTGTTGGTGCATTGCTATCTGAAGGCAGCAGAAAGTGATTGCACTATTGATAAACAAACTTATCAACCAACCAATCAGAGTTAATCACCCATTTCAAGACTAAATAACCCTGTGGCACCTTACTTTGCACTCAGACGATGCACCGTTTAATTAACAAAAATGAAGTTGGACACACCTCAAGTTCATTTGTTCCATGCACTTTAGACCATGCACTACAAATCATTAAAACAAATGTTTACCAACCCATTAAGTATGAAAGACGCTGACAGTGAACTGAACATTTGTCAGATTTAATATTTTCACATATTTCCTTACGGCCCGTCTCTGTCAAAATATAAATACTCCTATATAATCCAGAGCCCTTTTAAGGGGAAAATAAAGTTTCTATATTTGTTCATGCCTGTCACTTCTGTCAATAATTAGTGGTAAAATGCTTTTTTCCTTTCTTTTGTTATTTTCATATCACCATTAACAGTGTAAATGAAAATTACAGCTAGTATCTCTGTTTTCAAAACAATGGTCAAGTAAAGATATCATATCACCTGCCAAAGAGCCACAGTATGTGTAGTTAGTTTGTTGAGATATTTACTATTTGATTTGTGATTAAAACTGAATCTTCACACTTAATGGTAAAAGCAATATGGCATGTTTGTACCAAGTCCCCTTAAATCCACATAGTTCTGTGGATTACGCTGCCTTTGATCTTCTTGCTCTTCATTGGCATTAATCACCCCTCATACACTCCACCATCCTGCTCCTTTTTTTGGCATTACTCACCCCTCATACGCACTTCAGCTTCATAAGGAAGGCCAGACTCTGAATTGCAAAGAACTAGTTCATAAGGTTGAATGATTTAAAATATATAATTGTAGCTGCTGGCTCATCATACACCTAAACATTAGCATTTTATTTGTACCATTCCTCTCTGTGAACTGGAATAGTTTCATCTGTGGCTGTCCACTATCCACCACCAAGAGTGTTACTCCCCCCTTTGTGGGCCCCACATGCAGCAGCTCCCCAGATTGTTTCCTACATCCAACAGACTGTAGATGCAAAGAGTAACAAAACAGCTTCATACTGTTAATTCTGTGAAGCAGAAGAGAGTAACAAGGCAAAGATCATTGCCTTGCTTCTAATTCAATGACTATATGGACACTCTGGACATGGTGGACAATTATATGAGTGTAAAAAAATCTTTCATCTTTCAGTCCATAGGCATCAGCTTTGGACTTCAGCTTTGTAGTGAATTGACTGCCATACTGAGTCATTCTTTTGGTAACTTTAAAAGGTCCAGTGTGTAACATTTAAAGGGAATTATGGGCAACGTAAGGCAGGGATGTTTATCACTTGAAAATAAGAATCATTGTGGTTTTGTTATCTTAGAATGAGCCACCCTCCTAATCGGGCCTGTTACACAGTAGCTTAGAAAGGGCAAACAAAACACTGGCTCTAGATAGGACTTTGTGTGTCATTTGTGAGTACTATGGCCACTGTTGGTTCTTTTACACGCTTGGGAGGGTAGGATGAGGCGAGCAGTATTCAGTTGGTTGTAATCTGAAACCTCAATCTTACACACCGAATCTTTAAAAGATGGTTTGTTTGGTCATGTCTTTTGCTTCAAACATCTTAAATTCCTTCCATAAATAAACAATGTTTATGTTTATGATAAACAATACTTCTTTTCATTCTTTGCATTCATTTTTTTTGTTATCTACAGTATATAATTATTAATATAATTTAAAATGCAACTCATTTACCTAAATCACCACCAAAACTCCTATCAAACTGTCCTGGAGACAGAAAAAATAAGAGCTAATGGAAACATGGAATAACCTGAAAACAACAGTTGACCTAGAAATAATAATTGGTCCTTGTTTTCCTGTTGACACTGATCTTGAGCCAAATTTAACAGATGGAAGAAAAGACAAGGTGCTGCTCTGTCCAGTGAGAGGGATGTCTGGACAGGATTTAAGATCCATTCAGGTGAAAGGTGTCGGGTCATCATCAGCCCACACTTGAGCCTATTGGGCCGTGCCTCTGAGATCACTATGACCACATACCTCGAAATAGCCTGAGTCTGGTCTGGAACACTCTACAAACCCAGCTGGCCGAGCCCAACCCAGCAGCAGAGATGTGGGACTAAAGAACAGTTGGGCAGCCTCTCTACCAGGAACAGCAGTTAGCTGCAGTGTTTCTGCTGCCGGCCAAAGTGTTGGGATTAGCTGTGACTCCTTTAGAACAGCTCTAAATCTAATTAGGTTATTCAGTATGTCTCATTGCTACCGTTAGTCTGTTAGACCCTCCTCAAGAAGAAGCATTACACAAAGCAATAACCCTGCCATGCACCATTACTAACTGAATGCAGTAGTGGAAAATACAACACTTGCTGTCTATGTTATACTTATACTGCACTACAGAAACCGCTTCATATTCTAGATACTTTGCAGATTAGTGGTGGAAAGTAACTTTTACCTTCACTTTAAGTAACATTGACTGAAGTGCTGTACTTAAAGCACCAGTGCTTAGGATTTAGTGGCTTCTAGCAGTGTAGTATTAGATTACAACCAACTGAATACCGCTTGCCTCATCCTCCCCTTCCAAGCATGTAGGATCTAGCAGTGTAGTTTCTGGTTGTAACCCTCTTGCCCCACCCTCAACCTTGCTGGCATGAAGGAGAAACTACGGTGGCTGCAGAACTTGTGAAAAACGTAAAGGCCCCTTCTACAGCCAGTATTAATTTGTCCATTCTGGGCTACTGTAGAAACACAGTAGTTCAAAATAGCAGGCACTGTGGAAGTGTGTCAGATTTAGAGAGCTATATTTACAGAATGTGGTATAAATGGAATACAGCATGCATAACTATGTTTTTTAAAATAAGAATCGTTGTGTTTTTGTGATCTTAGAATGAGTCTTTTTATATCTCATAGACACCACAAGTCCACTTCCACACTGAGTAATGTTTCTACAGTGGCTAAAAATGGTCAAACAAACCTTTGAGATACATCTTGCCATGTTGTTTTTTGCACCTTTTTCGGTCACTGTAGTTTCTTCTTCATGCTAGGAAAGGGAGGGTAAAGTAAAGGGGGTTGCAATCAGCAACTACACAGCTAGATGTCACTAAATTCTACACACTGGAACTTTGTGTAAACTGTTTTCCACCAGTTCAGATTGTTAATATAAGACATAATTAACAAATGCATAATTATAGAATAAACTACCCAAGAATATCTAAAGTAGTTCAAATTACCCTGCCTTTACAAGCTGCACACTGTATGATATGTACTACTCTGGATTAAAGAACTCAACTATTGTTACTTTAAATATTCCCATGCTGACATTTTACTTAAGTAAATTTTTGAATGCACATGTTTTACATTAATTTGACTGTAATGACATATGTGAGCACTTATTCCACCACTGAATGAATGTGCATACTGTGAGTGCGGTGCATATCGGCGACACAGTTAACAACACAGTGTCTTTGACTATCTCCTCTAAAACGCTATGGCTATTTTCATAGATAATAACCATGGTATAACCCATGTTGTATATGTTGGCCACATCCTGTCAGCTGCATGTTTGTGCAGCTAGAGAGCAGCTCTGACTTCATTTACAGTTGGTTCAGCCCAGCAGGTAAATTGAGAACTCTCCTCTTGACTGTAACTTTGCATGCACAGAAGTAACAGCAGTCAAATCATCTAAATATAAGACTACAATGCAAGAGTCAAGAGCTGACACTATCATGACATACCAACCAAAGTAGGATCATATCTGCCAGCATAAAAAGAGGAGAATGCACAGCCTTGCATGAGGAAATAATGCTTTAAAGACTTTCATGACAGGAATTTATTTCAGTTTAGCTAAAGTGGCTACGCCCTGTGGCAAACCACAAGCCTGTGTGTGTAACTCTGCAAGTGTGTGTGTGTGTGTGTTAATGCTTTAAAACAAAAAAAGAGAAGCCCCTTGGAGGTCTTACTTATCTCGAGCCAAAAAGTGCGATATCAAAGTATGGGCCTAAGTAAAAGCCTGGTATGAAACAATGTCTGCACATGTGTTTGTGTGTGTGTTCGTGATAAAACAGAGGCACTGACAGAAGGAGGAAGAGAAGGCAGATACTGATTCTGAGCTGATTACCGAAAGGATGCTCACTGTTGTTTTATTACGCACAAGCCAACCACTAGCACAGTGTAAGAGGGCGTTGGCACACTTAAAATAACTGTAAACCTGCAACTCACCCTCCCTACTGTGGCTTGGGCTTTTTTTGTCGTACAAGCACACACTGTAACGTACATTATACATACTTGCCTGGATAGATTATACGTGACTAACAGAGAGTACCAAGTTAAACAGATGGTGATTGACATCAGCAAAGTTAATCCTGGTATTATGGGGGGAAAAAACTAATAAAATCTCTTTGAATAGAGCATGAATTAAATCTTAGAAGAATGCATGGGGTTTGATATGTGGAAAACAAAACATTAGCACAAATCGAATTTAACATTTCTGGGTGCATAGTTATCTTTAATATATCCAACTCACGTAGGCAGAGTATCCGTGATGATCAGATTTGTTGTCTTTGATTAGACTGATGCCACCGTCCATTCTCACCAATGCATCTGTAGGACATAAAACACAAAATAAAGCAGAAATCATGATGTAGACTGGAAGTGGGGGTACAGACAAACTAATGAGCAACACATGCAGATATGCTGATTGTCCTTCCTCTGTCCTTTCAGTTAAACCACAGATCCAAAGATTCATCCAAACACAATTGTTTGTTCGGCTACAGTCTCTGACCATAAATGAGAGAAAACAACCTTTTTTATTAGTTTACTCTCAAGATTTAGTTCAAATCTGAAGTCAGGGTGATCTGTACTTTCAATAATAATAGAAGGAAGAAGGAAGCCAAACATGGATCAGCGTAAACAATGTACTAAGCAGAGCCGACCTGAGCAGGGGTGTACTGAGCAATTTACAGATTGCTGTTCAGATGATAAATGGGTATCTCAAAAATGTAAACCTTCCTGACGTTATGAAAACATCCTTGTTTCTGTTTGTGTGCTTCATTATGCAGATAGTTTGGAGAGACTAAGAGGTTAAGAGTGCTCATTCAAACAATTTAAAACACATGAAAGCCATAAAAAGAACAAGATTTTACACAGAATTAGATATGAGGTTCAGAGTCACTGTAAAAGGCATTTTCTGCTTGTGTAATCAGCTCCTGTTGCATGATTCAAGACTTCAATCTTTTCTTGACTTCTCACAGCAGCCATTAAGAGCAAAGACCACATAATCCGACTGTGGTATTATAGTACCACCTTGTGTGCACTTATTAACCAGTGAACCCAACAGGACAGAGCTAGTTGACACTTTTAACTGTATGTGCATCAGCAAGAGTGAGAAATTAGCAAACAATGCCCTCTAGGCTTTGATTAGGAGATAAACAGATTGAGTCCAAACGTCTCCTGATGATTCTCCAAGCTGCTAATTAGTTATTTTATTCTTGTTCATAGACAGCAGGCAGCTCAGCTGACAGCTCACGTGATAACTGTTGATAATACACATGCGAATTTAGACATTTAGCGCCGTTACTTAACACAGTTAGCCTATATATTTATTTTCTATGCAAATGTTTAATTCCTCTGCACATTTTTTAACTTTCAGAGTTTTAACTCCTGCACATTTTTTATTTCTCTGTACATATTTAAATTATATGCAAATGTATAATTTATCTGCAAATGTTTAATTTTAATACATATGTTTAATGTCTTTAATTTCTCTGTACACATTTAAATTATCTCAGGTCAATTTCAGTGTATGGTTACTGTGTTATAAGTTAACTCTAATGTATGTTCAATGTATGTTACTGCTACTGGATTTCCTTCGGGATCTATCTATCTATCTATCTATCTATCTATCTATCTATCTATCTATCTATCTATCTATCTATCTATCTATCTAAATTGTGGTGAATCAAAACCTGGCTGGAGGGCAAAAATAGACTGCTAGTGGCCCCTGGCAATAGTTTTACAACACCACATTCTGACACATGTTAAGGTCTTTCTTCAGTTTGTGTTGTGTGTTTAAACTGCCACAAATCACCTGGAATACAGTGAACGTGGGGTCTCTTGTATGGAGGACCACAAGTGTCATGTTTTATTAAAAAATATATAAATTTGCAAACAACTTCAGCAGCATGTAGAGTTTTTAAATATTTCATTGAACAGTATGTCTGTGGTGTAGAGATTCCATATTTCGCCATTAAACAGGAAGTTGCTGTAACTCAAATATAGATTGTCTATTTATTTCTTTTTAAACTGCATTTTCAAATGTTTAAATTCCATCATTTATTTATGAATGAATGAATTTAAATTATATTTTTTTATTTATTTTATTTTTTTTACTTGGATGACACTTGTGATCCTCCATAACATTACTCTTGGACTTGGACTGGAGAATTCAGGATCCAAGCTTTACCTTCTAGATAAGATAGGCCTTGGGTTTACATCAGAAAAATTATATAATTAAGATATATACGGGAAGACTTATATATCTTAATTATATATTTTTAAAAAAGATTTTTTTTATTTTTACTTGGATGACACTTGTGATCCTCCATAACATTACTCTTGGACTTCAGGATCCAAGCTTTACCTTCTAGATAAGATAGGCCTTGGGTTTACGTCAGAAAAAATGATAATTAAGATATCTATCTAAGATATAAGTAAGATAATCTATCTACTATCTATCTATCTATTATCTATCATCATCTACTACTATCATCTATCTCTCTCTCTAATATATAATATATATATAGTATATATAGAATATATAATATTATATATATATATATATATATATATTTATTTATTTATTTATTTATTTATTTATTTATTTTTTACTTGGATGACACTTGTGGTCCTCCATAACATTACCAAGCTTTACCTACTAGATAAGATAGGCCTTGGGTTTACGTCAGAAAAATAATATAATTAAAATATATAAGGGAAGACTTATATTCTTCATAATGTTATACAGGCCTGCTGAGCGCAGATCAGTGAGCAGTGTGTCCGCACTGCCTCTTTAAACATCTCTCCTCCTCCTCCCCGTCTCTCCCACCGTGTCGCTGTCTTCCCCATTTCGCTGCTTTGTTTTCATTGTCGCTCTTTTTCGGATCATGGCTGCTCATTCTACCGAAGAACCGTTCCCCTTCCACGGGCTGCTCCCCAAGAAAGAAACCGGCGCCACGTCTTACCTCACTAGGTTTCCCGAGTATGACGGCCGAGGCGTGCTCATCGCCATCCTCGACACCGGCGTGGACCCCGGGGCCCCCGGCATGCAGGTAACTCAGACCCGGCTGCCTCACTGCTAGCTCCGAGCTAACAGTCGGTGGAGCTAATTCAGCTAAGCTAAAGGCCCGTTTGTACACAGTCACAGTCGCTAGCATCGACACACACACAACTGTGACAACCAAATGAACACAAAGTAAATGACAACTTCACCCTGTCGACATATTGTGTTTGAACGCCAGACTAACTTACATTAATTAATATTAACCTGGAGACCTGCTGGGTATGTTAGCCCGGCGGCTAACAGCTGCATTTGGCCGTTTGAGCCTTTTCTTCAGTAAAAAAAACATTTCGTCCTGTCAGCTGCTCAGACACGGCTCCTCTGTAACAACCACTTTAGTATTAGTTATATATTATACGGCAGGATAGCTGCCGGTCAGTGACTTACATTACATGTTTACTGCCAAGTCACACTGGACTGTACCTGCGCTGAGTGAGTTCATAGAAACATGCTAGTTTCCGGCTGTTTGATCAGGTCAGTGAACACAACACTGACTTCAAGTCAGCCAAATGTCCCATCACTTACTGTAAAGGGGCACTGTGAATGTGACCTCTTCTCTCATTGCAGATTCAAGTTAGTTGTCCCTGGTTTTGATGTAATTCTGAGGCCTGCTAATTATTATTATTATTATTATTATAGTGTTCTTTAAGTCCTCAGCATGAATCCGTGCATTGATTCTTCATTACTGCGTCTTCAGGTCACGACTGAGGGGAAGCCAAAGATCATCGACATCATCGACACGACAGGCAGCGGTGACGTGAACATGACCACGCTGGCAGAGCCTAAAGATGGGACAATCACTGGCCTCTCCGGAAGAATACTTAAGGTCAGTAGACATCTTTGATATTAAGAAAAATAATCCAATATAAGCTGTAAATATTCTATTACATTGCATCGTCCTTCATCTGATTCTGAAAGACCCATCTTTTAAATCTATGTTTGACAAGATCATCACAGGATCTGCACTTTATGTATTTTTTCCTTCATATTTGTCTCACACTGTCTTTTTCTGTCTTCCAGATCCCTCCTGCCTGGGTCAATCCATCAGGGAAGTATCGCATTGGAGTTAAAAATGGCTACGAGTTCTTCCCTAAGGCTCTCAAGGAAAGAATACAGGTAGGACGACGTGACATTATTACTGTATGAGGACTGTCATGGGTTTAATAAAACGATGTGGTTCAGTTTAGATGCATAGCTGTGTTCTGTCCACCCTGACAGCAGTGTATTGCAGTGTTACTACTTAGTAAAGATGTATTCCAGACTAGTTACACAAGTAAATGAATGAAAATCTTTTGGCTTGTCTTTCTCTGTGGGTGTTTCAATGTCTTTTTGCTGTCACGTCGCTTTTGTCCTCTAGAAAGAGCGAAAGGAAAAGATGTGGGACCCTCCGCACAGAGCTGCACTCGCTGAGGTCTCTCGCAAGACAGAAGAGTTTGACCTGGCTCACCCGACACCCGCACAGGTCAGAACTACAAATTGGACTTTCTGTGTTTGCTCGTCAGGGTTTGTGACACATTAATGTGGCGTTTCCTAATCAGATTTCTCTCTGTGACTGTTTGTCTGCCGTGTGTCCTTCAACCCTGCTTCCCTCTCATCAGATGGAGAAGCTGCAGAAAGAAGAGCTGCAGAGTCAGTCAGAGCTGCTGGCATCACTAGAAAAGAAGTACAGCGATCCTGGTCCTGTGTATGACTGTGTGCTTTGGCACGACGGCGTCACATGGAGGTCAGCCGTACCAACATTTCCCTTTCATCCCCATTATCTCCAGCTGTTTACCAACAATATACTTACCCTTCACATCACTGTTCTTTTTAGGGCTGTAGTGGACACATCAGAGTGTGGAGAGCTGACCCAGTGCACCGTGCTGAGCTCTTACAGAGAGGCGCAAGAGTACGCCACGTTAGGAAATGCCGAGATGCTTAACTACTCTGTAAATATTTATGATGAGGGAAACACGCTCTGCATCGTCACCAGCGGAGGTAAGATATACCAAAGCGTGCATTCCAGTTAAGGCTTATTTATTGGGGCAAACAAGTAAAAACAATAAATGCTTAATGTGTAGTCCATGATTCTGACTTGCTCCTGCTTTTAAAGGGGCTCATGGGACACATGTGGCAAGCATCGCAGCAGGTTACTTCCCAGAGGAACCTGAGCGCAACGGCGTAGCCCCCGGAGCTCAAATCCTGGCTCTGAAAATTGGAGACACTCGTCTCAGCACCATGGAAACAGGGACAGGACTGATCCGTGCGGTATGTACCCCGGACTCTGAAATTTGTAGGTTGCCTGTCTTTTTCTGTCACCCTTTTTTAATTCTTTATCTCTCCTGCCACTCAAAGATGATTGAAGTCATCAACTACAAGTGTGACCTGGTTAACTATAGCTACGGGGAAGCCACCCACTGGCCTAATTCTGGGTAAGTGTCGCAACAGTGGGGTTTGATTTATGTGGGTTTATTTTGTGTGGCACGCCGTCACTGATTTGTGTTTCTTTCAGGAGGATTTGTGAGGTGATCACGGAGGCTGTGCAGAAACACAACGTGATGTTTGTTTCAAGCGCAGGAAACAATGGCCCGTGTCTCTCTACGGTCGGCTGCCCCGGGGGAACCACCAGCAGTGTCATAGGTACAAAGGCTGATGACTGTTTCCTTTTTAAACCTCCAATCATGTGCTCATCACTCAACTCTACACTTTTAGGCTGCAAGCTGACATATTTAGCATAATGAGACTGGAGATTCACAGCAGCACTTTAGCTTTAGGAATCTTTGCCATGTTGTCTTAATCCCTGCTCTCTTCTCTAACCTCAGGAGTTGGAGCGTATGTGACTCCAGACATGATGGTGGCAGAGTATTCCCTGAGGGAGAAGCTGCCTCCCAACCAGTACACCTGGTCGTCTAGGGGACCCAGCACAGACGGGGCCCTGGGGGTCAGCATCAGCGCCCCTGGCGGTGCCATTGCTTCTGTACCCAACTGGACTCTCCGCGGTACCCAGCTGATGAACGGCACATCCATGTCATCCCCTAACGCCTGTGGAGGCATCGCATTAATCCTCTCAGGTGCGTCCGGGCTCATGGGCTGTACTCTCACTTGTAGAGTAGAGTGGTGTGTGTGTGTGTGTGTGTGAATGTAAATCTGATGCTAGTGTGTGATTTTTGTGTGCTGAAGGACTGAAGCAGAATGGGATCAGTCCCTCTGTCCCTGCGGTGAGGAGAGCGCTGGAAAACACAGCAATGAAGGTCGATGACATCGAGGTGTTCGCACAGGGCCATGGAATAATCCAGGTAACTTCACCACAGCTTCTATAATGCGTTTCCTTCTGTGTCTCAGCATTTCACTATTGCAGTAGTATTTTTTTTTTTTTTTTTTTTTTTGTGCTGTCCAGTAATCTACTCCCTTTGTTCCGCTCAGGTGGACAAGACTTTAGACTACCTCACTCAACATGCCTCTTTACCCACGAGCCACCTTGGCTTCTCAGTAAGTGTGGGAGCACAGAAAGGCATCTACCTCAGGGACCCAGCCCAGATTCTTGCACCATCTGATCACGGAGTAGGAATTGAACCCATCTTCCCAGAGAACACAGGTACTGTTCATACTCATCACAGTTGTGTCATACACTATGACGATAAAATAAAATTTTAAAAACGCTTCATGCTCTATGGCAGTATTGTAATTTTGCTGAGTCACACATTGTCACGTTCTTTATGGTCATAATTTTGGGTCGCACGTCATGGACACAAGCTGCAGGCAGGAGATTTGCATAGACAAACAAACATCAAGTGGAGTGACTGTGACACAGAACAGGGTGTCCGGCCAGCCAAGACAAAACCTAAAATAGAGGTTATTTCTGCACAGCAGTACTTTGCAAATTATGTGGCAGACTGCTCCACACCACCTACGCAGAAATAATGTCCAATAGTACAGAGAGTCTACAGATGAGAGCCACAACAGACAATGCAGGAGGCTTTTGCCAGCGGTGCACCATATGGCAAAGAATAACAAAGATGGAGATAATGGCTTAACTTAACATCTGGAAAGACTGTAAGTGTAAAATGTAAAAACAAATGTTTCTTTTCTTTCTTCTAACATCGGTCACAGGGAACTCCGAGCGAATCTCCTTGCAGCTACACTTGGCGCTCACCTGTGCCACCCCGTGGGTCCAGTGTCCCTCCCACCTTGAGCTGATGAACCAGTGTCGTCACGTCAATGTCCGCATCGATCCCGTGGGACTGAGGGAGGGAGTGCACTACACGGAGGTACAGACAGGGAAAGAGAGTAAGAGGAAAAGACAAGCCTTTGTTTGTGAATCTGTTCATGTGAATGTGCTCACTTTGTTTTTAGGTGTGTGGGTATGATACAGCCGCACCCACCTGTGGCCCTCTGTTCAGAGTTCCAATCACAGTTATTATCCCCGCCAAGTAAGTTCCTACGTTGGATTAGCGTTTTGTTTCTGCCACTCGTTTCGGTTTGTTTGCCTGACTGCGTTCCCTGTCTTTGTTTATGTGACAGAGTGACAGACAGTCGGAATCAGGAGGTCTGTTTCACAGACGTCCACTTCAGACCAGGCCAGATCAGACGCCACTTCATCACTGTTCCTCAGGGAGCCTCCTGGGCAGGTCAGTGTCTCTGTGTGTGATGTGGGCTTTAGATTTCAACTCTGTCCTCACTTATTTGTAAGAGGGTTCTCTGATGTTTCCCAGGTGTTCAGGACCACATTTACTCTCGTTGGAAACCTAAATTCCTTCCTATTGATTTGTTTGCAAGTCAGTCGAGTTGAGATAGATGTGCATAATCAAAATGTGTCTCGTCATTTGTAATCTAATTCTCTTTTTTCTCTTCCTCACCGACTTTCTTGCTTTCTTGCCATCATCTACATTCGCTCTTCTCCTTCATAGAGATCACACTGACCTCTCACTCAGGAGATGTGTCGTCAAAGTTCGTTCTCCATGCTGTTCACCTGGTCAAGCAGAAAGCGTACAGAGCTAATGAATTCTACAAGTTCTCTTCACTGTTGGAAAGAGGATCACTAACTGAGGCCTTCCCTGTGCTGGTACATATATTTAATCTGTTATATACTTTTATTTGACTGGGAAGTCGCACATATGTCATTCTAAGTCGTTCTCTACCGTGCTGTCACACAATTGTGAGTTCGTTTGTTGTGTTATTTGTCTCCTCTCCAGTCGGGTAAGGTAGTAGAGTTATGTATCGCACGCTGGTGGGCGAGCCTGGGTGACGTCACGGTGGACTACAGCATCTCGTTCCATGGACTCACCACTTCCCCGTCACCCCTGCACATAGTAAGGAGAGCACAGACGCTCAGATCAGCAGCACTGACGTGTAAGCTACAGCCCTGTTAGTAACTCTCATTTGTCTGTGCCCAGCATGCCTCAGAGGGAGTGACGAGTTTTGATGTGTCATCGCCTCTGAGGTACGAGGAGGTGTCCCCCACTATCACGCTCAAGTCCTGGGTTCAGCCTCTCAGGTAACTGCACACACACATGATTTATGTTGTTCCACCATCAGTGCTGTTCATTATTTAATCCCTGTTTTTGTTGTTTTTTCTAGGCCTTTAAGTTCAAAGATTAAAGCCCTGGGTGTGAGGGACGTCCTGCCCAACAACAGGCAACTCTACGAGATCGTCCTCACCTACAGCTTTCACCAGGTACCGCCAACAACATCAGCACTTTATACGAGAGGAAAATGTTTATTCTGTTTGCGCGTGTATAATCTTCTTTTGCTCTGTCTTCAGCCTAAGAGTGGTGAAGTTACCCCCAGCTGTCCCTTGCTGTGTGAGCTGCTTTATGAGTCTGAGTTTGACAGTCAGCTCTGGATGCTGTTTGATCAGAACAAGAGACTGCTGGGCTCAGGGGACGCCTACCCGCACCAGGTACACGTACAAACACTTTCCCTCTAATGTCCACATTAGATGATTTCAGCTCTGATTTTCCACTCGCCGACAGGTTTTGGTGATCGTTCTCATACGAAAGCAAGGACAATCACTATGTGTGAAGTATTCAAAGATACAATCTGACGGCTTTCAGACACCCTGAAACGATGTAGCAGGCTAAATATCCAGCAGTGAGTTTCAGCCAGTGAGAGCAGACACCTCTCTCTCCAGCACCAACAGGAAGCAGAAAAAGGGCTAGTCAGTGGTTAAAAACTCCTCCAAATACAGTCACACACAGAAAAGAGACAGTGAATTAACAGTGTTTTGAGTCTGCATTCAGTCCAGTGTGTGTCTGATCCTCTTAGAGCACTTATTGTAGTGAGATATCTTCATTTTTCAAACGGACTGCCTCTTATTTCTCTGGTCTTCTGCCATTGAAAGAGGGCAGCTACAACAGAGGGTGAACAAGCTGAGGCGACAAAATGTTAACATCTGTACGGAACACAGCTTATCTCTATGGATGATATTGATGCCGAACTGACAAGAAAACTGTCGACGTCCTCTGTCTTATCTTTCCAGGGTGAAGTGTTTTTACGGACATGTAAGGAATTGTTCTGTATATTCTTTAAAGGAAGTCTAGCACAGGGAGCTTTTAGTTTAATTCAAACTGCTAATGTATGATGCGGCGATCTGACATTGATTTGTGTTAGTTATTGATTGATTTTACCAAATTATTCAATTTATTGCCAGTAAGTTTTCACATAAAAGGAATTTGCCTTTGTTTGTTGTTTGTTGTCCGTTGTTTTGTTGCATAACAAACATAAAGTAGAAGATATAAATCAAATACTAACATGTTAAATAGCATAAGCAGATATTATGAATATTTTTACAATTTATTTCAATAAAAATAGCTGGTGAGTTTTTGCAGGAATGTGCAAAGTGTCCTGGTGATGTGTGGTCTGGACACCCGACAGAGTCCTCCTGAAACATCTTGTAGTGTGTGACTCCCTGTTACCGATCAGTCACGTACTATACAAACCACAATGACTTCAAGACTCCCAATTACAAAACAGTGTCGTTTAGTGTGAACAGTGTCGTTTAGTGTGAACAGTTCAGAGATCCGATGACTTTGAAAGCCATGTAGTGTGACCAAGGCTTGAGATGTTTTTTTCTTTCCCAGATGTTTACTCACATCTGCAGTCGGTACATTTTTCAGGAGCTAATATTGTGGATAAGTTAGAATCATTTCTGTTTCGCATGAGCTCACACACCTCCCTCCGCTCTGTTTCTTGTCTCCAGTATTCTCTGAAGCTGGAGAAGGGCGACTACACCGTGCGTCTGCAGGTCCGCCACGAGCAGTCCAGCGAGCTGGAGCGCCTGAAGGACCTGCCCTTTGTGGTTTCTCACCGTCTGTCCACCACGCTCAGTCTGGATGTCTACGAGACACACCGCGCTGCCCTCATGGCCAAGAAGAAGGCGAACTCTGTCACCTTGTGCCCGGGCGCCACACAGCCCTTCTACATCACGTCCCTGCCAGACGACAAGTGAGTCAGACTGTGATGTAACTGTAATGTTTCCATCTCACAGAAAGATTTGTCACGCACAGTAAAGCTTCACCTTGTAAAGAATCAGTGAGGGGAACCTGATTGGTACTTTGGTCACAGAACAACAGAGAGAGAAATAGACAAAGACTTGTTTGAATAAATATTTCACAATTCTGCATATTACTGTGATCAACTTTTGTTTAATGTTCCTGTCTTTATTCTCTTTATCGCTCTCTCTCTCTCTCTCTCTTTCTCTCTCTCTTACTTTTTATTTCTTTCAGGATCCCAAAGGGGACGAGTCCAGGCTGCTATCTTTCTGGCTCTCTGGTTGTCCCTAAGAGCGAGTATGGCAAGAAAGCAGTGAGTGATCTTATTTGTTGTATCCTTCAGAGCACTAGTCAGATCTGGTCCTCAAGATCTAAAGACATGGTCATTTTCTGGTAGACTCCTCTTCTAATCCAGAGCCTGTGTGTGTAACTAACTGTGCATCATTACCATATTTACCTCATTAAGTATGTGAAGGAGTCATAGTCCTGAGGATCAGCGGTGAAGACCAGTGCTCCAGCGCTTATTGCTCTCCTGTCTTCTGTGATAGTTTGATGTCTCATCACTGTCAGACCTGAGCTGTCTGCTTCTGACCGTGGTTGCTGTTCTCTTGGTTGCATGCTCACTTTGCCTTTGCCCACGCTTCTGCTGTCAGTCCACAAACACAGCTCCATGTTGCTTGTCGTCACCTCTGCCATATCGACACACGGGATCTAGCTGATTATTGGCCCTTCGGAAAATATTAGTTTGGTATGATGAATAAAACAGAAATTTAGTCAAAAATGACTTCAAGTTATGTACAATATGCTTATTCAAGCTGCCTGTTGGCTGATACTTTTCAAAAGTAATGCAGATATGATGAGAAAATTATGCTTCTTAAACCTTAACATAACTTGCACTAAAACTTTTCCCCAAATAAAACGGCCAAAAGAGCAAAATAATTCAGAAACTATCTGATTAAAAAAGAATTAGTAAATGATTATAAATATGTAAACAGCTTTTTGTACGTTTGTGATACAGACACATTTTGGTCAGAACCAAAAAAGGTGTTTAGGTTTGATACCCAGCCCGAATGTTCACGTGTTGTCTTCAGATGGAAGTCGTCATGTAATCACCCCAGCTAGTGCTATTTAAGACTTTCTGTTGAGCCCACTTGTGTGTGCAAAAATCCCCTCAGAAATTATAATTTTTTTGAATGAGTAAATATTATTTCTCCAACACAATGGCAGATGTTTTCTTTCTGAAGCTTCTCGTCACTTTGCGGTGCTGCCGGTGCTTTCGTGTGTCTTTGGCTGATCTTGCTTGACTGGGTGGCTCAAATGCAAAAAGACCTTTCCAGTGAAACTTTAGCACCCGTTTACAAATCAATATCTATTCTCTTGTTTTTCATCTTGTTTCACTTTACATTTCACTTTCATTCCTGTTGACCTTTTATATTGTTTGAGTCTCAAACGTTTTCACTGTAGTTTTTTTTAGTACTGAGAGAAGACAGGCAGAGCAGATGTTGGAGTCAGATCAGATAAGTCAGATGAGAACATCAGATAGAACTTGACTTTTTGTTTTCCACTGTGCCATTTCAAATGCGACAGGTAGGTGGATCATACTCTTGAGTGTCAGAGCGAGGGAACAAAAGATGAACTGAAGACAGAGAGAATCCTTTTTGGTGTGTTTGTGTTGTCTCTTCCTTACTGTGTGTTATTCTGACCACCAGGGGCAGGCCTCTGCAAAACGACAAGGAAAATTTAAAAAGGTACTGGATGAGCTAGAAACACTGTACAACAGAGCGTCCACTGCTCTCCTACCATCAGGAAATGGCTTTTTCCTTCAGATAAAGATGGGATCTGTCTATCTATCTTCATCAACCATGTCAAAGCATGTCAATACTGCTGTACTGAAAAATGCAACAGACTAGTCATAGCAAGCAGGTATTTATGTTGATGTAGAGTAGTTCAAGTTTTCTGGTGGTCAGTAAATATGAATATATCTATAAATATCAACATCAGCTGATGATGAGTTTAAACTTGTATAACTGGGTGTTAATCATTTTTTTAAAGAGCGAGGATAGGACATGACAGTGGTAGGAAGAGGGTGAGACTTTGGGATGCTGATTCAGAGTAAAGTAGGTCATGGATTTTGTTGAATGTATCCATTTACTGTTTTCTGACAAAACTATGTTTTTGTGTGTTCGCGCAGGATATCGTCCCGGTCATCTATCACTTAATTCCTGCTCCCAACAAAACAAAGAACGGAGGGAAGGAGAAGGACAAGGAAGGCGACAAAGAGAAAGACGTGAAGGACGAGTTCGCAGAAGCCATGAGAGACTTGAAGATTCAGTGGATGACAAAGTGTGCACAGTAGCTCATCTCAGCAACAAATTGTTTCCTTTTTTGTTTTATCCTTTTCATTCTCCCTCAACCAATCCATCGTGTTCTTGTTCGGCTCTGCAGGTTGGACTCAAACTCCATCTACGATGAACTGAGGGAAAACTACTCGGATTACCTTCCGCTGCACGTGCAAAGACTGCACCAGCTGGACGCTGAAAAGGTAATGAATGAACTCCAGCGAGAGCAAAGAGATCTGACACGATTCAACCTAAGGAGCATTTAATTATTTTATTCCAGAAGTCTGAGTCTAAACGAAGCTCCTTTTCCTGTTTTTGTGTTCAGGAGCGAGTAAAGCGTCTCAAAGAGGTCCAATCAGCAGCTGACATCGTCATCTCCCACATCGACCAGACGGCCCTGGCTGTTTACCTCACCATGAAGACTGACCCCCGGCCTGATGCCGCCTCCATCAAGACGTATGTCACGCTGGAGGATGGAGCTAATAGTAGAAATATGAACCTCATTAGACTCATTAGCACAAACATTGCACACTTGTGATATTTAACAATATTACGATATGGATAGTTCCATTAGTTACCAAGTATAGAACATGAGCTCGCAGATATGGTAGCAAGATTTTCCACGGGACATAGTTTAGCCGAGGTGGTAAGCAAAAAAATATTTAATGTTCAAACTGCTGAAGCTGATTTTTTGTTTTTTTAGAACATGTCAGCTAACATGGTGGTTGTATCACCGCTGCTGTAAAACATTGAGCAGCTGGCCTGCTTATCCCGCAGGCTTTGAATCTGAACCCGTGTATAATGTCTGCATTTCAGCGACATGGAGAAGCAGAAGTCGTCCCTGCTGGACGCTCTCTGCAGGAAGGGCTGCGCTCTGGCTGATCAGCTCCTGCTGCCCCCTGCACCTCAGGATGGCGCCAGCGCCACAGGTCAGACGGCAGCAGACGCAGAAGTCGTGGAACAGGTGGCCAGCAGCTCCAGCGACAGCATGCAGAACGTGGCCAAAGCCCTGATGGATACGTTCTGGGAGGTGCAGAAGTGGGCAGAGCTGACCGACTCCAAGGTGAGCAAAATGTTTTTAGAGAATGAAAGAAGGCTAGAGTTGGTTCGTTGTCAGTAAAGTGTTTAGATGCCAGTGATATTCTGGATTTTTCAGTGTGTTTCTCCAGCTTCTAGCACTTTCTGACTTCCCTTCTTTGCCCAATCTGTGGCAGTACCAAACCTCCTGCTCCCTTCAGAAGACACAAATCATTTTCGTTTCATTTTCAGGAGAGGCCAAATAATAAGAGTTGATCACTGTAGTTTTCTGCAAACAGGAGTAAATATTGAATTTTAGGGCACTAGTTTCACACAGCAATTCACACACATTTGTTGCAGTGGTGTTTTAAAGCAGCAGGATGCTTTATGTGGGACTGAAATTTCTAAAAATCTAAAAGTCCAGCACACATGAGGAAAAACCTGCCCACAAAAAACCCTTTTAACAGGGAGAAAAAGGTGGAAAAAATCTCAGGAAGATAATATGTGGTAGTAAGAGTAGCAGCAGCAGCCACGATCAAGAAAAACGAAGAGAGAGCAAGAGAGAACTGCATCTTCAACCAATACCGTGCCTGACTAGGCATAATGAATAAACATCTAACTGTGTGTCTCACAGATGTGTCAACAACAATCACGTATGTTCCTCTAGTTTCTCTTTTGATCATGTGAATTTGGTATTGTTGTGGTCAGTTCAGCCAGACAAAGTGCTCAGGAGTCCAAGATGTCTTATGCGGAAACGTTTACTGAAGCTTGGCCAAGGAGAATGGAGGATTTATCAATCAGCTTGTCTATCAGGACAGTGACACAACTACTGTATGTCCATAAATGGTCATTAATCTACAAACAAGGAAATATATTTATGCTTAGTGGTCCGACATTATCGTCTGACCGTCTTATTATCTGACCTCAGCTACCATAGTAATGATCAGAATGGCGCCTGCTTTCCTAAACACAAATCTACACCTCAGATCTTAACACATTTTGTTTGTCCCCTGCTCAGGTGTTGATGTTTTCATACAAACACGCTCTCGTGAACAAGATGTACGGCCGAGCCTTAAAATACGCCTCCAAGATGGTGGAGGAGAAGCCCAGCAAAGAGAACATGAGGAACTGCATCCAGGTAAGACAGCATAATAGCATAATAAGATGTTTATTAGATATGATTGTCTGCTTACGATGAAAAGCACATCAGCGATTGAGCAGTTTTGTTCACTTCCTATTTGTTTGGTTTGGTTTTCCAGCTCATGCGACACCTCCAGTGGACACACTGCGCCACCTTCAGCGAGAACTGGCTCCCTGTCATGTACCCCGCAGACTACACACCATTCTAGACACACACACACGCAAACACACACACGCACACATGCATGCATGAGCGACATGGTCCATAACATGGTAACTTGGATATCATGTCCCTCAGGGTCACATGGTCTATGCATCTGGCTTTTCAAACTCAGATGTAGGTGAACACCAAAAAGACGGACAACACCGAGCGTGAATGGTTTGACACACTCGACACCTTCAGAAGGTGAATTCATCCCGTCTTTAAACGTCTCTGTCCAACACCTGTGATACCGTAACTCAGCGCTTTCTCACCTCTGTGTTGTCCTTTTTTTTTTTTTTTTTTTTTTAAATGTTGGTGTCATCTACATTATTTTTGAAGGCTTTCACATGCGCCCATCCCCAACTGTCCGGAATCCATATCATATCACTAACCTCATCCTCTCGTGTAAATACTGTAAATGGGCCGTTGTGGATATCTCAAGACAAATGAACAGTTAACATATCTACTCACTTTAAAAAACAAAAACAAATCAACCACAACTGGCCGCTACGATGCTTCACTGAAAAGACAGGAGGACTTGCTGCTGCACGATGTTCGGACTAACGAAGAGGCTGATCCCCGATTTACAGGGAGGCTTGGACAGAACTTAATGTCTTTCTTAATTTAGTTTTTTTGATCGATTGTTTCAGGCCTGGTTGATAAAATTAACATTTAGTCTCGTCTGACTCACGTACACAGTCTCAGAACACAAAACAGCATTGAGGTGCCTTCCTACATGTACCTTACCTTTTTTATCTGCGGTGGAAAAAACAGACGGGCTTTTGCGCCCCAGGAAGCCGCAAAATCACTAGTCAGCACTCAGCCAGCTTGCAGTCATTTCACCCGTCAGCCTTTGGCGTCAAACATGGTTTCAGAGCTCATCTCAGCAGTACGACGTGTCCGTGCACTGTATGCAGGCCGTCAGTGACTTGTCAGGTAACGGGAAGCCACAAAAAACAAAAATAAACGTTTTCTCTTTCTTGGCTTCTGCTTACCTTCAGAGGCGTTTGGCCACCCACGTCGCACCGCTGTCACCTGAGCGGCATGTTTGACGGCCATCTAACAGACCTCACTAATATGACAAGTGCAGTCGCGGGCAGCAGGAGGATGTTTAAGATCAGATTTCTTAGTAGAATGTTCTCACAGTGTTAGACGTTTCTCTGCGGCATTCAAAATGTTGCATTTGTACACAAGTGTCATAATATATTGTACATACACACATAACATAAAAATATTAAGATGCAATAGGTATATAATACAAATATTATTCTAATTGATGTATTTTGCATATATGCATGTCTTCTAGGATGTAAGGAAAGAAATAGTTTTATTTGGAAGCAGATTTTAGTTTGTTTCAATTTGAAGGAATTTTTAATCCCAAACCAGATTCAGACGATATCCACTGTTGTTGTTTTCATGAGTGTGTGTTTGTGAATGACTTTACATGTACTTGTGAGCATATTTCATGTATGTGAACATTTTCTCCCAACAGAACTGAAATTATAGCCATTTAAAAAGGGGGTTAAGCATGAGTTGTTGTTTTTGTTTTTTTCTTATTTACTTTATAGGACCACGCCAGAGGTTTTGTATGTTTCACCTCGTTTGCTACGGATCACGTATACGTCACATCACATCAGTTATTTTAGGCTGGGTGACTATTGGCTTGAGTTGTATAAATTCATAGTGAACACAGTCTGCATTAAAGGCCCTCTTTTTAAAATGAGTGGCGCGGTCCGACACAAATGTTTGGCCAAAGTTTGAAGCTGTTTTCATTTAATTTCATATTTCACTGGAGAAATTTCTCTTTTTTTTTTTTTGTCCGAGTGTTTCTCCTCTCTTGAGCTGATACAGGCATATTTCTGAGCACCAATCAGAATTTTAGTAATGTTTCATTCAAAATATGATGACAGTCCTGATGAAGCACATCGATTGACTGAATTTTTGAATGTTCAATTCTTAATAAAAAATAAATAAAAATATAAAAACTAACTTTTCATCTTACAGAATTTAAACTTTGTCTTCAGATTGTTTTTGAAAAGTCTTCAATGAACCTTTTAATAAAAATAACGGCAGACTTGCTGTTCATTACGATGAATTATACCACTTTAAGGCATACGCTATAGTTAGTATTGCACTTCTGTAACATTAACAAAACCTTTCTCGAAACCTGGCGCCTACATTATCCACAATGCAACCCAACCAGGGGCAGTTTGAAGTCTACGATTTGGCTTCATGTCATAATAAATTGGAAACAATGTTTGTAAATATTCAGCAGAAATGTACCATATGTGATTTTTTTTTTTAGCAGAGGAGCTAAAAGTTGCAAAGACTCTGGTGTGGTCTCAACAAGGACATGTGACTGTTTGTTTACACCGTGCCAGTGCAAGAGAGGACCATGCGAAAGATACGAACTACATATTCACTTTTTAACTTTTATATTTGTGGTTTTCAACCTTTATCAGTTCTGGATGTTTTTAAAAAGACAAGTGTGAATTCCCGTCACAGTCTGTAGTATTGGTGTAACCAAAGAACGATTTTTCCCATGTTAAAGTTGGTTTAGTTGTCAAAGGATGGAAGTTAAAATGCTAAAATTTGGACATGATAGGTATCGAATTGATTTCCCCTGATGTTTTTAGTCCTCTCACAACTGGCAGGTGCGTGCTGCAGAATGTAAAATCAGCTGCTTTCAAGCTATCGTCCTCATGGGAGTTGAAAATCTTTTTTGGGACGACTGTACATACACAACCACTCTGTGGTTACAACTCATGTTAACACCTTGTGTGTCTGTTTTTAGCTGTGACTTGTACACACTGTCTGCGGTGGTCTCAGCACAGGCTTCTCTGAGTGTGTGAGATGTTTACTGGAGCCAGTTGGGTTTGGTTTTACTTGTGTTTTTTTTTTTTTTTCATCTATTTGCATCTTCTGTTTTCATCCTCTTCTTTGTGTTAGTCGTTCGGTGCAGACAGATGTTACGTTCAGGGCTCAGCTGTCTACAGTACGTGTTGCCAATGACAGTCTCCGAAAATGGCCTTAACTTACACCATGGGACTGTACCGTCCATTTCTGGCACCTCTGTTGCTCTCACTTCTGCTGGTGTCAGGAAACACTTCAGAAATGCTTCTTCTGGATGTTGAGTGTTTATATTTATAGTCATAAAATCTAGTAAATGCCAATATTTTACAGAATGTTATGAGAATTAAGGTTGTATGCTCTTATTAGTATTATTTTATACCCATTCTTCCTCGATGACGTGGGAAAGACCTGAGCTACTGTCACATGATTTTGTGGTCACATGGAGTTAAGTCACAAACAAGGAAAACAACACTGAATAAAAACGATTTGGAAGAATTGAAGCGTGCCCTCGTCGTCGCTTGTGTGTTTTGTAAGATGAATTACACATTGTTTGAAGCAGTTTTACTCATTTGACAAATCCGGAAATGACAAAGACAAATACAAGAAGTAATGACAGGAAGGGTTTTCCTATAAATGTAAAAAAAAAAAGAAAAAAATTCACACGCACAAAGAAAAATAACTAAAAATTTGATTTCATAACTGATACTTTCTTTATCAATTAAATGGAGTTTTATAACAAGTTTCAGGAACAAGGAGCACGCCTTCGAAGTACTGAAGCACATCGTATCTGTTCATTCCCTCTATGACTTTGTTTTCACACACACCCTATCCCCCAAAAACCTCTTTTTCTTTCCACGTTTTCCCACTCAAGAGTCCTTTCTGGTTCCCTCCCTTCTCCCCACCACCAACCTCCGAACTCCTCCATCAATCACCCATATTTCTCCTCTAATCCCTCACCCCTCATCCCTCATACAGCACGTCATCTCGATTCACCTTTATCCTTCATTTGCAGTAAACCTGTCTGAACTTTAAATCCACATTGGCGTGGTCTTTGTTAGTGAACGGATGGTTTTGTTTTTAAAATGTCAAATAGTGAGACACAGTCCAACACATTCAAATGTCTTGTTTTGTCCCAGAGCAGTTCAAAACTTCAGATATTTAGGTCACTCTCATACGAAAGAAAGAAAAACTCACATTTGAGAAGCAGTTTTGTCATTTGTGGCAATGAATTGAATTGATGTTTCACTTCCACAAAGACACTGATGATTGATTTGTGTAATTCGAACTCCTCTTAAACCTTAGGTGACCCAGTATAGGCTAAATATGGTGCTCCATAGGTTGGTTAACATGGAGCAAAAGGATCATCTGATCTTCTATATGTGAAAGTGTAAGGCGTATGAGTATATTATGTTTCGGTCTTGATACATGAACTGCTTTGCTCTCAACCATCCCTCCTGTAATGGAGAGATTATGAAAGGATTGACCTGGAGGCACACACACGTGAAAAGGCTCTGCTTTCTATACAGCAGCAGGTTAATTATAAATTCATAGCCCTGATGATGGATGAAAACTTGAAAACCGGACTTAAAATTCAGTATTTGTTCATTCTGGAAATGAAGAGAAGCTGTGTAAACCTTTCCACTCGTATCTATCTCTATAATAATTTACACATTTATGTACAAAATATTAAAGAAAATCAAAGGTTACATTACCTACTGTTCTACTCTCAAACTCATTCACTGCCACTTTGCTGTATTATATTGGAAAGAATAAACAAAATATGATAAATCTAAAAGGTGGATCAGTTACCAGACCGGACTTTCCACAGAGTAACATTAAGAAGAGTCACTTTCCCCGGGGCCTGTAATCCATCTGTGCAGTCTCTTACTCTCTACATGTAGCCATGAAGATCTTCATCTCTCCATCTTCAGCCAGCAGCTGCGTGTTAAAGGCATTTTTAAAGTTCTCAGTGAAAGTCAGATCAGTCTCAAACCTGACCTTGTTGGCCCAGATCAAGGTCGTTCCTGGTCTGCAGAAATGCTTCATGGTGGCCAGAAGCTCGTCCAGGAAGTCGTGATGGTAGACCACGTCAGCTGCCATTACATAGTCGTAGTCATACGCAGATGTAGGGTAGGTGCACTCCAGGTCGTACCCCCAGGACAGAGCTGCCACCTGGGGCATGTGTCTGCAATGCCCCCTGGTGTTCCTCATCACATTGGCCCGGAGGTTACTCAACACATTGGGTAAGTCTGTAGCTGTGACTGAAGCTCCTGAGGAGGCAGACAAAGGATATCTGTCATCATCATGCAGTGCAACAGTAAAAGTCATACTTTCCTTTAACCTGGGAGTAAGAGGTTGAGGTGTGAGGGGGTTACAATCAGCAACTACGCCTCTAGATGCCAATGAATCGTTCACACTGGGCCTTTTCCTGTGCCACATCTCACCCTTCTCTCTCAGAGGAAACACAGGGAGGTGATGAAGTCAAGGCAAGACATGCACCAATGTTAGGTCTCACTCCCAAGGTGATGCCCATGTGACGCTCCATTTACCATCTCATATTCAACCCTAACTTTTATTACAACAAACTCATTTGTGTATAGAAATAGTGTGGTTCTTGTTAGTGAATGTAAAACGGATAGAATATAATAGACATATATATATTAAATATGCAAATGATATCATATTTTAAAGGACCAGTGTGTAGGAGTTAATGTGATGGAGAAATTCACAAAAAAGAGAGCCAGTGTTAGTTTGTCCATTCTGGGCTACTGTAGAAACATGGTGGTGCAACATGGCAGACCCCATGGAGAAGGACCCGCATCATATAAAGGGCTCAAAGTAAAAAACAAAACAGAAACTTCATTCTTATTTTCAGGTAATTATGCATGAATTAAAAAAACAATGAAAAACAAGTTTTTCATTTCATTTTTAAATTTTTACCATATTTTCTAAATAGAGCCACTTAAATCACACACTGGACTTTTAAATACAAAATATGTAACTACTCTAACGAGTATATTTGGCCAATTACCATGAGAGTGCTTTGATATTGGAGTACTTGTAGTAATAGTTTAAATACAGTTTGCTAAAATCATATAATGCATAGAAATACCAGATCACTGCAGCCTTTTACCTACATTAAACTACGTGTTTCTGTTCTGAGTTATGTACTTTTGTTTCATAGTGTGTATGTCATGACTTTTCCTAACTCTTTCCATGTTTCCCAGATTTCATTTTGTGTTTGTGCTGATGGCTACAGTATGTTGCTACTCACCCAGCAGACTGGCCACAATGGTTACCAATCCCGTTCCTGCTCCCAGCTCCAGCACCTCCTTTCCCTGCAGGTTCACCCTCTGCCTGTTGTTGTCCAGGAAGGAGCACAGAGCCAACGCCTGCAGGACAAAGAGGTAGAGAGCTCTAATGGTGACTGGTTAATGTTGCTGCATCAAACTATTTCATTAAATGTAAATGTTGTTTTTGTTTAATGTTTTCAGTGGTACTCACTGCTGGCCACATCACTGCTCCAAATGAGTCTATAGACTCATAAATGGTGATGTCATGTCCTACGAAATGGTAGACGTCTTTACCAAAGCCGGTGTTGGTGCTGGGAACCCAGATTGGTGCTCTGCCCTGCTGCAGAGGTATTGCAGAGCTATCTGCCGCAACATTAACATGAAACATAACGAGTCAGTAGTTTGAAATGTGGCAATAAAAAGACACATCTCAGTATTCTGACGGGCACAAGATATAACATCATTTTGTAGATCAACCAAATAAGCTCACTGCAATGACAAAAATGAGTCCATGCTTCTTTTCCTTTATATATTCAGACACTCTACACCAGTGCACGAGGATATCAGCCCTCTGGATTTATGAGGATATAGTACCACATTTTGGCTTCACCACATCATGTCTGACATATCAAATTTAACTCGTCATATACTTATCTTGCCAAATACATTAAAGTCCTAAAGCTATTTCTTCACTCAAGAGTAAGTTTCCAAACCACTAGACAGCAGTAGAAGTTGAAACAGACTATATTAAAAAATAAGTCGTCGCATATATCTGCATATTAAAAGGTTGGTTCCCCTAAATGTATTTTTGTAATGGATGGATGGATATGTAGTGACATGCAGGCAGGCTTCAAGATATCTGTCAGCAGAGTTGTGTGGAATTCTGTTTTCCATTTGATATTTAATGATATTAATTACATTAATATTTAAAACAAAACAATCTACAGCCATGCTAACATTTCTATGAGACCTGGTCACAGTGTAGCTCTGAGCCAAATGTACGAATAATGTTTGTGATGTTCACCATCTTAGTTTATAGTGTTAGCGTCATCCTGCGTGGCCAACATAGAAGTGCCAAAAAATTGCAGTTCCTCAAACAACCACTTGAGGCTGGCTCCAGAACGAGTCAATCCCCATAAGTCCCTATATTTAAATGTCCAACTTCACAGCAGAAATAAACATGTTTACAGCCTGGTACAAAAAACAATTTTAGTCTCTAGAGATAATTTCACCATACATGACAACTGTACTGAGGCTGAATTTCTATTTAACTCACATGTTCAAATTATATTAAGACTTAGAGTTATGAATTGTTAACAGCACGGTCGCTTTGACTGACAGGTGGGCGTCGTTACAGGTGGCTTGTTTGACCAATGAGGCTTTATTCAGCCTGCCTCAGGTCCATCATCGATCCATGTCCTAACCAATTTTTAGAATAGCTAGGAGATGGCAGACGCATGACAGCCAAGATGGCAGCAGCCAGAGCCACGCACCACAATATCCATATTTCATACTGTCTATGGTTAGCATGCGCTAATTTGCAAGGAAAATTTAAAAGGAAAGTTTAAAGAGCAAAGTAAAAATTTGACCTGCCAATCGGGCAAAGGACCAAGAATATCTTCACCATCTTTTAGAGAAATCCATCCAGTCATCCAATTCACTCAAACCACACCACCACATGTGAACCTCATGGTGGTGCTCGAGGATAAGTCAGAGAATTACCAAAGGTTTTTAGTATTCATCCTTTGGGGACCATGAATGTCTGTACAAAATTCTATAACAATTCTGTAGTTGTGGAGATCATGTGCATAAAGTATAGTAACGATGTTCCTGAATCAGTTTTCTACATGCTCTACTATCTCAAAACCTGTGAAAATAAAAGGAACAATGCGTTCATGGCTGGCAAGTGAAAATGCAATCTGGATAAACAGAGGCAAACAGTGCTAATAACTAATAACTAATGTAATATTTTGGATACATGTGGACGTGGAGGACTCACTTGAATCGTTTTTCTCTGCTTTTTCCTTCTCATCATCTTTGAGGACCATTATCTCCTCCGTCTTCTCCTTTTCATCAGATTTGCTTTGTTCTTCCTCTTTATCTTCTTTTTCAGTCTCTAACATATGAGGTTCCTCAGTTACATCAACATCATCATAACGAAGCTCATCATCATCCGTTTTTTCTTCCTCCTCCTCATCTTCCTCTGTCAGCAGATCTTGGATTTCCATCCCCACATCACCTTCTCCTTCCTCTTCTCTACACGTTGCCATGAAGATCTTCATCTCTCCATCTTCAGTCAGCAGGCGTGTGTGGAAAGACTTTTTAAAGTTCTTAGTGAAAGTCAGATCAGTCTCAAACCTGACCTTGTTGGCCCAGATCAAGGTCGTTCCTGGTTTGCAGAAATGCTTCATGGTGGCCAGAAGCTCGTCCAGGAAGTCGTGATGGTAGACCACATCAGCTGCCATTACATAGTCGTAGTGATACACAGATGTAGGGTAGGTGCGCTCCAGGTCGTAGCCCCAAGACAGAGCTGCCAACTGGGGTGTGTGTCTGCATCGCCCTCTGGTGTTCCTGGACAGGTTGACTCTCAGGTTGTTCAGTACTACTGGGAGGTCTGTGGCTGTCACCCAGGCACCTGAGGACAAGTAGAAGAATCCTTTCAAACCTTTTGTCCAATGAATAACTTCTCAGGTTCATGGTTTCTCCTCTTTCACAGATACTCCAAACCCACAGACAAGTTAGGCTTAAAACCTCTTACCGAGGAGTGACGCTACAATAGACACCAGGCCAGTTCCTGCTCCGATCTCCAGGACTGCCTTGTCCACAAGATTCAGCTCTTCACGATGAGTGTCCAGGTAGTGGCAGAGAGCCAGAGCCTGAGCGCAGTCAGGAAAGGTTTGAGTTACAGAGAGGTATGTATGTATATGTAGATGAGGTAATCATCTGGGGGCATCTGGGGCATCAGAAGCTGGTTACGTATGTCAGAATTTTGGACCAGATTCACAAAGATGATTTAAGAAGGGTCTTCTACAAAAAGTATCAGTGGTCACGTCTGGCAGACAGGCCTAAGCAGAGTGGTAAATATAGTCTAGGGGCCTCAGAGTGAGAGAGATACACATCAGCATGTTGATATATGACATCCCCATAATCCCAAGCAGACACTAACACTGTGACTTTGGTTGAGTCATCACACTAACGGTGCAAACAAGCATTTAATGTCAGATTGTGGCAACCGAGGTTGCAAATTTCATAAAAAGGTGCCACTCTGCTACTCACCGCTGGCCATATCATGCCTGCATAGGAGTCAAGACCTTCCTCTATCATGATCTCCTGCCCGACATAATGATACATCTCTCTGTCCACTCTGAAGAAGAAGCTTGGAACCCAGGAGGATCTTTGTTTCTTCTGGTCACCTGATTCATCTGAATGAGAAGTCAGATGTTTAGATTTCTGGGGTCTAAACCAACATGCAGCATTGCTCAGTGTGAGTTTGGAAACGTTGTTTACTTGTTTTTGTTGCATAGTTCATCTCACCTTTTTTCTCTTCCTCATCTTCCTCATCCTCCTCGTCCTCCGTTTCCTCCTCCTCTTCTTCTTCCTCCTCCTTCACAAGGTATGAGGACAAAGTAGCCATGTAAAATCCTGCATATTATTGGACAGACAGATATAATCAGTTATAAAAATAGAGAAAATGTGTTAGATATTGAGCTTAAATTTATTTAAATAAATAACTTTTTAAGAAAATTCTGCTTTTTATAGCTCTTGATTGGCTTTCTTTCCTCTTATCTTAGCCCTTTCTTTCTTCTGTGTCTTTCATGCCTTTGTTGAGGGGATATACAAAAGTATTTGTTTATTTGATATTCTGTATTTATTTCTGTTCATAAAATTATGCATTTGATTTTTACTCTAAGTGCAGTCCTACAGTCCAGCCAGCAATAATAATAATATCAAAACATGTACAGGAGAACACATCCCTCTGATACAGCCATCATATATTAGTCTATGAATGAACAAAAGAGGAGATAAAATAAAGATTATTTACAGTAAACCCTGACATACTGTCTAAAGTACAAATAATGAAGCAAAATCCTGATCTACCTGTAACCTTTGACGCACCTGCTGCTGCTTTATTCTCCAGCGAGAGATCTCAGGAGCAATCTGTCTGCATCAGGAGACCTCAGACTGCAAGGTTATAGAAACTCAGCATCCCGTTAGACACACCCATCACCAACACAAGGGCATGAGGGTATTTTTAGAGCCATGCCCAGGAGAAATAAATACAAGCAAGCCGCAAGAGCAGAGTGCACGTAGATACAAACACACACACACACACACCAATACAGACAAAAATGAGTTAGTGAGGGAGCCAAAAGCAGCGGGAGAATGACAGGAATGTCATAATACGAACACACAGATCTTTGATTCCAGTGTCACTTATGGACTTCCCTGTCGACGATTCTTGGAAGTCTCCACGGTTTGTAACTTCATACTGGATATGATATGATATGACAGAATATTAAACCTGTAAAAATTGTACAAACTCTACCTTTTAAGAACTGGATTGTGGGGTCTAATCGTTACACTGATAATGCATCAGTTTTATTTAGTGGTCTACAAATAGTGACTGACATATATAGGGAGGAATAAGTCTGCTGAAAGCCAGGCCATGGTTAGTGTTTGGCATTTTTACAGTGAATGTGTGTGTGTTGTCATCAAATGTGTCCTAAGAGCCTCTTCATGTTGTCACACGTTGGTGCCAACTTGTCTGCCAAACCTTTATCAGACAATAAAGATAACTGAAGATGAAAGGTGGTGTTATGATGCAAAAAGTCAATCCAAAAAAGACGCGCACGGTCTGAGAATGTGTCCAGTGTCGGGTTTGGTTGTTTACATTTCTTGCAATGGCCTCAATTGCTTCACCAGAGATGGGGGGTAACGTGATCTGGCATGCAGTTTCTGTCTATCACCCCCCCCCCCCCCCCCCCCCCGCCTCAGGAGGAAGAAGTGGGGTCACATAATATAAACCTGAATTAGGTTGCATTTGAACCCTCTTTGACCATGAATGATCACCTCTTAGTTTTAGGTATCATCAATCTAATTCCACTCACATCCCAAAATTTGAAATCCATCCAGGACCTTAGGGTGCGTTTGACACATTAATGCGCAGTGCCCAACTGTGTTGTTGATGTGGAGGCTTGTTGTGAGTAAAAGACTGGAGTTTTAAAGCTTGATGTCAGGCAGCATCTGTCTCTCAGCAAACGATTGTTTGCTATCAAGAGACCGTGGAAAGAATGATCTAGTTAACCAATATATCTCCAAAGCCTCAGACCAGTGTTCAGCTGTTGGGTATTTGTTTGTCTTGACAATGATACACACAGATACCCTTTCTACACCTGTTTGATCCATGCAGCCAAACAACACATATTCATCACGGTGGCAAAAAGACAAGAAATGACTAAGGCAGAAAATGTCTCAGGATTTGGAATCAAGAATTAGATATCGGATTTAATGGGTCACACGTCACCGGTACTTACTCCAACATAATCAAGCTCAAATTTGTTTGGGACTTTTTGGTGTTCATGTTACTGACACAGCACATACTTCCCAATATGGACGTGATCTTTAATTTGACCTGCTTAAAGTGTTTTGCTGGTGAAATGTCACCCAAAGAAGTCTTATCTATTTGCTAATTAAATTTGATTAATGGAAAAATTTTTAAAGATGTTTTTTAAATGTGCAGTGATCCCACACTATTATCATGTTGGGCTTTTTTTTGCACATCATCATGCAAAGGTCAGGATGAACATTATCTAAGAGTCCAAAAATGATTAAATATATTTACAAGCATTGTTTAAAAAACGGTTTGATGTCACGCTGTGCTTAAAGTTCAGCTTCTGGAGAATAAAACAACAAAACTACATCTGTCACCATGTTAAACATGCAATAACTGGGGCGGTGTTTAGCTCAGTCGGTAGAGCAGCCGCCCTATGTGCAAAGGCTCAGTCCTTGCTGTGGAAGCCAAGGGCCTGTGGCTCTTTCCCGCATGTCGTTCCCCGTCTCTCTCTCCCCACGTTCCCTGTCACTCTTCAGCTGTCTCTATTAGAAATAAAGCTTGAAAAGGCCAAAAAAAATTTCTTTAGAAACATGCAATAACTGATTTTTTTGTCCTCTCAGGGGCGGGGGCAACAAGTTGTGAACACAACAATGAAACATCATCACCTTTTGACATCGACCTGGTTAGCAAACAGGTGTTTATTTACACATCCAGCAGCTATGGAACAACTTTATCGTTTATTTTAAGTCATGTTTATTGATTTTTAAACTTTTAAAATCTTAAAACTGTGTAAAGCTGAGCGGAGATGTAAATTTAGGTGATAATTCTCTGTAGGTTCATCACTACAAGTCACTTTCACAGTGTCACGTTATTTTCCGTCCTAGGGTTTATCCTCTGTACGGTGTCCCTTTCAGGACATCTCATTGTTCTCTTGTCACACCTGGCTTTGCACTTTCACCGGCCTCAGTTTGTACTTTAAAGCTCAGCTGCACTTGCTGTAGGCTGGTATTAATGTTATCATGTCCACTCTCCAGTGATTCATGGTCCCCACAGGATCCGTCATAAGAGATTCCTTAGTGACTGTTCCAACATCAAAGGCAATCCAACTCAATAGTTCTTGAGACGCTGGCATAGCTTTATGCTCCTTCTGTCCTTGATAAAGCTGGCACGCGTTGCGGTCATAAAACCTGATCATATTGTGCATGTAAGGTCACCTAGCAACAGGCCTCCTAAATAAAATCCACAAGCTCATCAGAAATCCACTGGAAAGATCAAGACCATCATTGCTGTGAGCTGACTGGACCAAAACACAGCCAAGGCCTGGAGTGTGAGTATGTGCTTCTGATGGATGTCAACCCAGTTCATAAAAAAGAAGCTTGAGTGTATCCAGGCAGATACGGAGTTGCCAAATTTACCAAATGGAATGCAGCTCTACGATAAATCTGTTTAGCTTTTGTTGAAGACTGAATTCGGTCGTTGTCTTGGAAGTTGCGCTGATGTTAAATGGTACTTCATAATAACAATGACAATAATAATATTCAAATCAATTATATTAAATTATCTGTATTGACAAAGAGTTCACCAAATACTGCAAATCATATAATATAATATGTAAAAACATGGATCACAGCTTGACATTATGTTAAACTGACATTAAGATATTTGTACATGTGATCCATGACAGCACTTATTACATTACAGAATAAATTAAAACATTTCCAGTAACACCGTGTGTGTTCTCTGTCTTTTTAACTTTTCAGGCAGCAGCCTGTCCTTGGTTCTTGGTCCTCCCGTCCTTCCTCCAGGCTCGGTACAGTTTGATACTCAGACTGGGGAGGTCATACAGCTGCTCCACATGGAAGCGCTGACGAAAGCGATCCACAAAGCTGTTCTCTGGGTCCAGGCGAAAGCGCATGGCCCACAGGATCTGTGTGTTCTCCTGGCACAGGTAGTCAAAGGTGTCCATCAGCTCTTCCAGGTAAGGATGAGCGTACACAACGTCAGCTGCCAGGATGTAGTCGAAACGATGTGTGGCAAGTGGGAAACGTTGCTCCACCTCCTGACCCCAGATGAGCTCTGTGACCTGGAAACACATGATCCAGGGTTTATTTGTGCACTATTATGAAACTAATTATAAACTAATATGTTCTGTCCCTTATTTTAAACTTTTACTTATTCTTAGGATGTTTTACATCATCAATCTTTGGTTGCTTCACTAGAAACACAACTGAAACACAATGCAACATGTATTGCTAATCGTTGCTTTCATCAACGGAAGCCAAGAAAAAACCAAAAGGTTTATGGTATGCTTTTGTCAAGATAACCCAATTACTGAATTAAAAAAGCAATCATGGCTGTTCTGAGCTTCCATAGCCAACAGTACCTCAGCTTGATTTTTGAATATTTCATATGTTATTAACCCAGTTAACTAAGTAAGAAATAAAAACCTACCAGAGGGATGTACTTGCATCGGTCCTTGGTGTTGCGCACAACATTGTACCTGAGGTTTCCCAGTACATCCGGTAGGTCAGTGGAGGTCACCTTAGCGCCTGCAGAGAGATAGTGAAGTCAAGTGTTAGAGGGAATGAGATACAAAAGGCAACAGACAGAGAGAAAAATGAAAGATTCAGTGTATAAGAGACTACAGAAGCTCATCGCTGGATTGGTTTGTTTTCCATACCTAACAAACTGGATACGATGCTGACGAGCCCAGTTCCAGCACCCAGTTCAATCACATTCTTATCTGTCAGGTTGTATTTGTCCAGATTGTTCTCTAAGAAATAACATAACACCATCGCCTGTTGAGGGAAGAAACAAGTTTTTACTGGCAAAGGTCTAAAGAAATAATCATACATATCAGGATAATATATAAGTTTGGGCGTACCGAGGGCCAGAGTACAGCTCCATAGAGGTCTGTGGACTCTTTGATACGGATCTCCATATCAGAAAACATGTATCCTTCCCAGGCCTCCGGACCAATGAGAGAGGGGTGGAACTGCCGAGACATTATGGCTTTGGCTAGCTCTGCATCCACAGCAGCTCCTGCTTTGGTAACCACAGGAGACACAGGTATGGTATAACACAGTCTGACACATACTGTATATATGCCTTTGTTTGACAGGACAGCTGAGGACAGAATGCATAGCAGGGACAGAGATAGGATGACAAGCAGCAAAGACCACAGACCAAAGTGGAACCTGCAGCTGCAGCACGGACTTAACCTTCAGTGCATTGGTTGCACGCTCTACCAGGGCGCCTACACAGCAGACATACTGACAACAAAGGTTTGATTAATCACAATAAGACTAGATAAACCCCTGACATCATGTATTCTGGCATCATCTACTGACTGTAATATAAGCTGTGATCAATGTTATTAGCTGCACCTTTTTCACAGCAGCCATTTTGACATGCAGGGTCAGCACAGGCTGTGAAAAAGGTTGTCACATTATATTACCATGACTTGTACATATTAAAGCTGTAGACCCAAATGAATCCAGCATAGACTTACTGACATGTAATTGCTCGATTTGCTTATAAATTTGATGACATACTGCAGTAATTCTTATGAAAATAGTTCGGCACAGTGCGTGCTCTGCATTATCTGGAATAACAGGGACTTGATAACAGCTGTATTAGTTGCATTTCTATTATCAGGCACATGATTAATCCTGTTGTTTTTCTTTGATATCACATTACAGGTAATATTTAATCCCTTGCTCTATAAATAAATCACATTAAGGCTCATAATACCCCTCTGGTCTGACTGTCCGTGACTGTGCCAGTGTGTCAAACTGCAACTATGTGTCAGTGCTAACGGTTACTCCGTGCCTCTGACACACTGCTTCAGTTATGTCACACTGGCTTAAAGGTCAGGGGAACCCTCAGAGCCACAATGCCATGGTTAAATGGGGTCAGCATGATCAGGAGCTCGATTTATAGCTTCTGTGTGTATAAATATCTCTGTTATACGTGTCATTATCAAAGAGGGATGCAGTTGTTTGCAGGAAATAAATATTTCAACACAGCCACATGTCTGACAAGCTGTCACATTAGATTCACACTCAGATGGTTCAAGGGATTTGAATGAGTGCATGCATACTACCTGTGAAATGCTTAATACACCGAAGCATTTGCTTGTTCCAAAAAAAAAAAAAAAAACACAGCAATGAATACTGACACTGAAATTAGAAAGAAAATGTTACTCCACACTCTCACCTTCCTCTTTGATGTTGGAGTCCTCCATGGTCTTAGACTGTTGAAGTGTCCGAAGGAGTCCAAGCAGGAGGGCGAGTATGCCCAGAAGAGAAGGTGTACGTAGCGCGCAGACAATTGCTGTTCCCGGTTTGTGGTCTCTTGGATTTGGGTCAATTGGGATGCAGAGCTCAAACAGGCTGTCGACCTCCTGTGGTTTTAAGTTACACACAAATGTAGCGATTTCCAGCTTCTTGTCCAAGCACCTTGCCCTGACCCTCAGCTGCACCACACATTTCTATCTCTCTCTGGGTATGCTTGACCCCCTCTCCAATGCTGATGGACAGCAACAGCTGCTGTGTCCGACTGCTGAACTGTCAGTCGGGAGTCGTGTTTTTATGTAAAGGCAGATAGATATAGACAATTGAACTAACAAGTTCAAATAGAACTTGGTGTAAAAATTCAGAAACACATGATTTTTTTTTTCCTGCTTGTGCTAAAGCCTTTATGTTTATGTGTGGGGGAGGGAGTGTGCACAGAAGCAGAAGATGACTGAAATACAACCTCAGAGAAACTTAAGGGATGTGTGGCGCCAAAGAGTTGCACCTGTCTCGGTCTAAAAGTTAACACATCAACAAGAGTATAGTATAAAAGTATAAAAACGGAGCGGCGCTGGAAACTAATTCACAAATTTAATGCAAAACATTATTATTCAGCTACGGTCACATCAGTAGTACAAAATATGTTTTCTATAATACAGAAAAAGCTCAATTCATCACAGTTCATGACTCATTTACACATTTAAATATCAAATATTTTATCAGACATTATTTGGAAATGTTTCGTTCTTCATGTTGTTTAACAGCAATTTATGTTAATGTTGTGTTTGAAGTTCACTTCTTCCCTCTTCCCTTCCCTCTCGTGCTTCCTCTCCCTCTTGTGCTTTTTGCTCCGCGGCCTCGTCGGCCACCCTCGAACACAGATCGAGCTGTAACCATAGCGACTTCACCGCTACCGTCGCTGTCCTCACCAGAGCTGCTGCTGCTGATTCTCTGAGGAAGGGTCTTCGTAGGCTGGGGGACGTTCTTCACTGATGGGGACTCCTGGCTGGTGCCCACATGCTTCGAAGGTGTTAGAGGAGGTTCGACGATCACCTGTGACCCCAGAAACCCTCCTCCTGCTGCAGACCTCGCCTCTTCTCTAACTCCATCTCCTCCTTTCTTAGGACTCTTGCTTGTCGCCTTCCCTCTCTTGGATGGGAATGGCATTTCCTCCTCACTGTCCTCCTCTTCCTCCTCTCCTCCTTCTCTCTCCTTTCTCTTCATGCAGGTGACTGCTCGGCGAAGTCTCTGGCTGCGGATCGCCTGCTTTTCCTGTTGCTCCATGCGGAAGAATGAGTCGATCCGCAGCTGAGTCTGAACAGTGAGGTAAGGCATAAATGATATTTTTATACAGTTGAACTCTCAGTTTAGGTTGTTTTGGTCAACTTTGTTTTTGTAGTACTACCACCAAAGCATGACATTTAAACCGTATACCCATTTGTTACATAACTCATTACATTTAGCCAGTGCTAACTATTCCAACAGTTTACTAATTACTTATGGTTAATATTAACGTAATATATTGAATCTATATTACAGACCATACACAGTCTAGAATACATGTGTATGTGTATGAAAATCCTAACCTACTGTCTGTTCTGGGGATGTTTTCCTGGAAAATAAAAAAGCAGCCCTGTGACTAACTCAAAAAAAGATGTCACACCAAGTAACTAACTCATTCAGATGGAAGATAATAATACGATTATTTAGGACACCAGCAATTATATCCAAAATGGGGCCCACGCACTCAGATAGATGCTGGAGTAGTTGTCGGTCACATGCCCTAAACTGAAAAAAATTTGAGATGAGGTCTTTGAAGCACTTGGAAAAGTATTTCAGAAAAAGTTTTAATAAAAGATCCCAAGATGGTAAAGCTTGGACTAATACCAAATTACATAATTGGAGGAGGGAAAAAATACCTTTTACAAATATTACTGATTGCAGCTCTTAAATGTATTACAGTTAAATGGTTAAAAGTATGGGAAATCTATCATATGGAACAAATAACTTATTCCTTGAGGCTTCAAAAAGATGTATTTGTTAACAGATCACAGACCTGCCATGACCGTATTAATGCGGTAAAAGCTATGTTATTTTTATTCTATATTATTTTGCTTTATTTTATTTCACCTTATTTTATTTACTTTCATTTACACTACTTATTATGTAATTACCTATAGCTATGTTTGTGTGCTATTCTTGTTTAATTATGAAACTTACACATCTAACCTGTTGCATATCCTTTAATGCTGGATTAAGCAGATCATAAATGAAAAACAGCAGACTAAATGTGACTCTACATATATGTCTGTATAAGCTGTAAAAATTGAAATAAAAAAAATAAGTGAAAAAAAAAAAGATGTCAAGAAAGACTTGTGCTGTAGCTTCATATTTTGACTGATTTGAAAAATGTCACAATGATTTGTGCTTAGCTCTGCTAGTACTTTAAGTACCGTAAAAGAAATGTCTCTGGGGACTTTAATGTGTTAAGTGTAAAAGTGTCCCTGGTTGAGTTATGTCTCAGTTACCTGCTGAGTGTTGAGCTGTTTAATCACAGGCTGAAGAGTCTCTTCTGTCTTCCGACTGTTCCAACCAAAACGACTCAGGCAGAATGTAAAATACTGTTAAGGAAACTCATATCCATGAACACACACGCACAAAAAAACCCCCAAAAACATCCACGCTCAGAGAGAAAGGATATTCTTTGATCATGTCGAGCTGTGGACGTCCCCAGCTGAAGGAGCTGTCCGACTGGTCCACAGCAGGTTCCAGGTAAGCCTGAGCCACAGCAGGACTGGGGAAGCCAGGATGCAGCTTCAGACTCCTCAGTTTCTTCTTAACCTTTGTGTCCCGAG
Source organism: Larimichthys crocea (assembly GCF_000972845.2). Classification (NCBI taxonomy): domain Eukaryota; kingdom Metazoa; phylum Chordata; class Actinopteri; family Sciaenidae; genus Larimichthys; species Larimichthys crocea. The sequence goes on from NC_040018.1 coordinate 9,562,244, forward strand.
GATCAGCCACCAGGCGCTTCTTCTCCTGAGCCTCTGACCACCATTTACTAGACGGAAGACACGATCAGTGAGCTAATGAGCCTTTAGAAACACAAACCGCTATCACTGAATACATTTCACACACACCTTAACTGTATGAGTGGCTCTAAGCCTGGCCCTGGGAACTCATTCAGTATCTCCATGCCAGTCACATATCCGACCCCGGGCACGCCCTCTGTGTAGTCACTTCCCAGCAGGTAAGCCAGGTTTATCATTTTAGCCCTGTCCAGACCTGAGAAAACGGAAACAAGAGGTGAAGAGACAGAACAGTAAAGTATTCACACACTCTGACTGGTCGGTTTGCTGACAGCCCATTAGTCAACAAGTCCCTCTGATTGATGCAATGTGAACACATGAGATTAGCATGGTAATATATCATCCTAGTACAGTTTCAACGCCTACAAATATGTGTAAACATAAATACAAAGTGAGCACTGACCCAGCTGGTTCTGCATGTCGGCGTACTGGTAGTGTTCGACATATTTGTTCTGGCTGAAGAAGTTCCTGTAGACGTGTCTCCCTCCAAACAGCCACACGTCCGAGTCGTCCGTGATGGTGCCGTGCGTGTGGTCGGCGCGGTCGAGGGCGGCGCACTGAGCCTCGGCCTCCATCGGCGCCACCAGGAACGGCACGCCGAACAGCCGCAGCAGCTCCTGATATCGAGGAGGAAAACGGTCACCATGTCGCCGCCATGTCGTTTGATTTCTTGATGACACTGCTACTGTTTGCCAGGATGAATACGGATTAAATAGGTTTTGGCCTGTGATCTTAACTTAACACTCATCTGAGATGAGTGTGTGTATGATCCCAGAGATACCAGAAAATGCTGACAGGCTGACACAAGCGGGAGACTGCATGTCTCTCTCTGTGGGAATGTTTGGCAGAGGCACCACAAACTAATTTAGCCACCAGTCGGTCTACACTCTTCTCTGGGTTGTCATATCTCAGTCTAATGACAGAGTGTATGCAGGTGTACTGTATTATTTGATTCCTATGATAATAATTGAACTGTTTTTTGAGGGATAGGTGCCCATATGTGTTGATTCACCTGACTCTCCAGGTACATCTGTCCAGTGACCGTGTTGGCCATCCTCTCCTGCTGCTGTTTCAGCTCCCTCAGGCTGCTCTGCTCCACCTGCAGAGAGCTCTCCAGAGCCTCCAGCTCATCCTGCAGCACAACACACACAAACTGTATCATCCCCATTCTCATACACATTAAACAGCTCAGCTCTCCAGTTCAAACACGTCACGGCTTTGCTCACTGCGTCAAAGTGTTCCCATTCATTAGTCGCTGGAGTGGAGCTGGATTCTGTCTGCGCTCCTTCCTTCAGCTCTTTCTCTTCGGTCTGTCTCCCCTTGTCCTTGTCTTCCTCTAATGTGGAAGCAGCATCTGGACTGCTGGGACCCTCTGATGAACTTTCTTCTTCTTCTTTATGGAGCTTATCTGGAGATCCTTCATCTCTGATCATTACGAGTGAATCATCTTCATCATCCTCTTTAAATTCTTCCTCTGACACCTCGATGAAGCTCTCTAGAAAAAACACAAAAAAAGCACTTCAGTATATAATGATTCAAGAAACTGTGAATGAGTGTGATCTTAAACTGACTGTACCTTCTGACTCGCTCTCCTCACTGCGATCTCCTTCAGGAGTCTTGTCACTCCTCTGCTCGGACAGCACAGGACGCAATTCAGTCTCTACACTGAGAAGATTCCCGAGTATCTGATTGGAGTTATTGATGGATATTGAGTTTTGATTAGAAGCAGCAGCACCCTGTGGTTGAACCCCATTCTTTGTGATCAGTCGCTGCTCGGCGTCTGACACTTGTCCTTTCTCTGTCTCCTCTTCTAACCTCGTCTCTCTCTTCGGAGGATTTTGCAGCGCCGCAAAGTGAAGCGCTTTATTTCTCCGTCCAATCAATTCCTCTATCTCATCCTCAGAACTACTATTTAACACACTGTCTTTCACGTCTAATCTTTGTCCTGTTAGGTTCACCTTAAAATCATTTTTTTCACTCAGTAACGAGTTCACATCCTGAGGTTCTGGCTCTTCCTCTGAGCTGCTGATGACCACTTGTGGCACAGGACGATCAATATTCGCCTGCGCTTTGGTGGATGAGCTGTCGATTAGAGTCCCGTGTTCAGCCGTGTCGTCCTCTGCAAGAGCCTTTTGGATCGCCAGCTGAGTACGTGGGGACAAACTACCCCCCCTCTTATCCCAGTCCGCCTTCTCCTCGTCCGAGCTGTTGTTCATTGCAGCCTGGATTGCCTGGAGAGTACGAGGTGATGGTAGTGACTTGTCTCCCTGAGACGGTTTTAAGACAGAGGGTTTGGAGTCTTCAGAGGACGAAGCATGCGCTTTCTCCTCTTCCTCACAAACAGGGCGCCACAGGGGCTCGGGTCTGCCTGCCGGTCGTCTTTTGCTGCCCGAAAGGAAGCCACCAGACCACGGAGCGGCTGCCAGTTGACTCTCGGGAGCAGTCTCGTTCTTCTTTTTAGAGCCTATGAAGGAAAAATGATGAGGTGTTTTAAATATGAAATAATCAGGCAACTGATGATTTTCCTGCAAAAAATCCTAACAGGCTGTGAACATATCATCACCTTTGATGAGAATATAGTGGGAATAATCTTCTGAAACCAGTCGCTGTGACTCCACGCTGTGACTCTGCTGCTCCCCATCCTGTTCGTAGAGCTGTGGAGCGCTGCCGGCGCTCTGCTGGCTCATCTCTTTCTCCAGACCCACCAGACGTTGGTTCAGCTTGTTCCTCTGCAGAAGGCCGGCCAACTGGTACTGGGAAAAATCTCCGGATTGCTAAGGAGGAGCGAAGAGGAGAGTCTGTGTTCGAAGAGAAGGAGGAGGTGGAGGAGATGAGCGAGTGTGTGAGTGCGAACTTTACCTCTGGAGGTTTGTGGTACATGGTCCGGCGTCTTTTGGAAAACTCTTTCATGTCTTTGAGGATCTCGTGTTTCATTTCAGGAGGCAGGCAGGCGAACTCCTCTGAGTTGATGTCCACTGAGTTCGGGTCGTCGTACAGTTCTCCCTTATGTTTGTAACACAGGCAGAATCAGAACACAAACTACATTTATTTTATGGTAGCGTTTCATTATATGATTTGATGCTGTTGTGCATGTGATTATCTTACCTGATACATGTGATAACTGTCATCCATCTCCTCCCGCTCTTTCTCCTCCTCCTCCTCTTCCGAACTGCCAGAACGAAACACATGATGTCAACGTGTCACAGACTAAACGGAAAGGAAAATTATTTTTTTCACTCAAGTCTTTTTGCCTGAAATAAAACCACACACACACACACACACACAAAGGCTTTATGTATGTTTATGCGAAGGGGACCATGAAAACAAAGCTTGGCTTGGGGAGTAGAGGGGAACCTGGTTCTCCTTGCCAAACACTTGTAGATATTCTCACCCCTTTTATCCACAATAACCGCTTAATGATAACCTTTCTCAGGCCTCTGACCTGCTTTTGTCCTTCTCCTCTGCAGCTGGCAGGGCTGGTAGAACATACATGTCGTCCACCTCATCTCTCCTCACGCTGGACAGGCTGGGTAGAGGATCCTTACTGTGGCAGGGACATTTCAAACAAAACTCAAAACATCGATTTAGACCGCAGAACTGCTGGCTTTTTCTTTTGCCATCCCTCCGTCTCTCACCTGCGGTCTCCGAGTGCAGCTTTGATAGCTTGTCTCTTCAGGAAGGTCTTGAGGAGTTTCTCGTTGGTCTGTTTAGACTCTCTGCTCAACTCCTCTTTCCTCTGCCTCCTCAGAGCCTAAAGGGAGAGCCAGATAAACCGTGTCACATGTCAAGAAACATCCAAAAACCCTTTAGACATGAACACAGACTGGGTTATGTGGCGTACCAGAGTCTGCTTCTTCAGCAGTGGGGCGTCTCCATCGAACACAAAGACCGGCCTGATGCGGAAGAAGAGCAGCTTACAGATGCGGTGGAAGAGAGTGAGCAGGTGGGCGTTCTGGACACTGTTGCCTTCACGGTCCCTGACCCCCTTCACTGCCTGGTTCAGCCATATACTGATGTCTGGAGGTGTGCGGTTAAGGTTAATGCAGTGACTTTTAGTGATGTGTCGGCCGCGAACGAGCCGGTTCAAAGAGCCGGCTCTTTTAAGTGAACGTCCGTGAGCCACACAGGAGTGTGGTGCAAAAATATATTATTATTTAGACTATACCAAAAACATTTTTGGTTTTATTTGTCCAGATGTCAGTGGTGGGCATTAACAAAGCACATTGTGTGTGTGTGTGTGTTTTTATATAAATGTAAAAAATAAAATATCAATAGCTGTCCTTTTTTTTTTTTTAATTTCTATGCTTAGGTTTTTATAGGCGTTTCTATCTGCTTTGTGTAGCAGAGTGGTTCTTCAAGCAAGTTCATTGGGTGGTTTTAGGGAGTTACAAAGGATTTTACAACTGTAAATGCAGTTGGCTACAGCAAATTATTGAAATTCAAGTGATATATGTGTTCAAATACAAATCACAACTAAAAAACAGATCTAAATTTGCCTGAATTATAAAAGGTAAAATGAAGAGCGACTTGGGAGCCCGAAAGAGCCGGCTCTTTTTTAGTGAGCTGAGTCAAATGATCCGGCTCACTAAAAAGAGCCGGAATTCCCATCACTAGTGACTTTAAGGGGTAAACACATAAAGGAAAGGTGAGACAGGTAGAACAGATCATGTCAGGATACCAACTGCAAGGATCTTTCCCTCCAGAGTCTCGGGGTTGATGGGTTTCCCCGTGCTCTCCAGCAGCCTCCACAGTCCGTGCACTCCCATGACGCAGTTTTAAAAACTCACCTGACGATCAAAAACTCACCTGACCGCCAACAAGTCAAACCTCAGCAGACACTATGTTTGTAGTTACAATATTTTTCCTCCGTAGAGCACATGCGCATGAATGTTCCGCGTCGGGTCATATTTAGTTGTTACACATCCGGCTGTAAGCAGCATCCATTTTCTGATCTCTGCTCAGTTTCGAGTTTAGCTGCTGTCATAAGAATGCTGGTAGAACCAACACAGAGACCGATCTGGGGTCAGTTATTAGTGGAGGTGGGGTTTATTCCCACGGGTAGAGCCTGTCAGGCTTTTTATTTTTATAACACCGCTATGTCGGCAATGTGGCTATGTTACAGTTAATGTACATATAGTTTGGGTAAATGTTACAGTCGCGATTTTGGGGGGTGTTTATTTGCGCACACTGTCTTTCCCGCGTCTTTAGTTTGCAAAATAGGACAGGAGGCTTGACAGGAAGTTTTGCCTGCGAGACACTACTCCGGTAAAATAAAACAGTCCTTTCTCCCGGTCGTCAGAGGTAGTGATGGGAATTCCGGGTCTTTTTAGTGAGCCGGATCATTTGGCTCAGCTCGCCAAGAAGAGCCGGCTCTTTCGGCTCCCAAGCATTTTACCTTTTATAATTCAGGCAAATTTAACTCTGTTTTTTACTTGTGATTTGTATTTGAACGCATATATCACTTGAATTTCAATAATTTGCTGTAGCCAACTGCATTTACAGTTGTAAAATCCCTCGTAACTCCCTGAAACCGCCCAATGAATGCTCTAACTTGCTTGAGAAACCACTCTGCTACACAAAGCAGATAGAAACGCCTATTAAAACCTAAGCATAGAAATAAAAATAAAAAAAGGACAGCTATTGACATTTTTTTTTTTTTTATTTATATAAACACACACACACACAAACACAATGTACTTTGTTAATGCCCACCACTGACATCTGGACAAATAAAACCAAAATGTTTTTGGTATACAGTGGTCCCTCGTTTATCGCGTGGATATGTACTAAAAATAACCCGCAATAAACGAAATTTTACAATTATTATACATGTTTTAAGACCGTAAAACCCCTAACCACACACTTTTATACACCTTTTTACACGCATTTTGTACAGTACTCCCTTAGTTAATCAGGACGCAGAACACAATGCGCGTTCATACTGTACAGTACGCTGTAAAAAAAGCATGCAAAATTACACTAAAAAAATCAGCGAAACAGCGAGTCCACAAAAGTGAACCGCGTTATAGCGAGGGACGACTGTAGTGTAAAAAATAATATATTTTTGCACCACACTGCTGTGTGGCTCACGGACGGACGGGAGCCGGCTCCCATCGTTCACTTAAAAGAGCCGGCTCTTTGAACCGGATCGTTCGCGGTCGACACATCACTAGCAGTCAGAGGCCAACTGTGTCCGGTCCGGTGACAACATCGACGGCTTGCGGCTAAGAAGTAAGTCGGGGTAGTTTTCTGGAGCTGCTGTTTTACCGGTATGAATAAAATAATTGTGTCTTGCCGTGTAGCTGATCACAGATAACACGAGGTAACGTCACGGAGACTCGGGTCGGTAAACTGATCCGTCGTTATCGTGTAACCTTATCGGCAGCTCAGCTGTTAGCGCTGACTCCAGACCAGCGGCCGTCTTTGTTCTCTGTCACACACACTGAGGGATTAATCATGTTAACAACACTGTACTTAACTCTCTTGTGAATTGTCAACAGGTCGAAGAGTTCACCCGGGTTTCCCCCCTGAAGCTGAACCGACAACACCTCCGCCACCATGACCGCTGCTGTGAGAGGTACGAGCTGTTTTAGTGACTTCAACAACACAGTAATCCTTCACAGTTTGTCACTTAATAATGACACAGTTTTACTTATGTGGAAGTTAGTCATCACACAGGTGTTGGCACTCACTCTCACAATTCAAGTCTGCACTTAAAACCCACCTGTTTAAAAATAAAATAGCCTTTTCCGTCTGATTCAATTGCATTGTCCTATTTTAACCTGTTTTTAATGTTGTATTCTTATAATTTGATACTTTGATGGTTCTTTTTGATTATTTCTGTTATTTGCTGTCTACTCTCATTTATTATAAGGTGTCCTTGGGTGACAGAAAGGCGCCTATGAAATAAAATGTATTATTATTATTATTATTATTATTATTATTATTATTCTAAGTAATTTCAAGGATTCAAGGAGGATTCAAGGAGTTTTATTGTCATACAGCACATGTAACATGGGATGAAACGAAATTGGTTTCCCCTGGTCCCGATATCATATGAAATTAATATATATATATATATATATATATATATATTTATATATTATTATATTATAAATATAAAATATAAAAGTAAAGGCACATTAAATAATAAAAAAATGATTGATTTGATTGATTTGAATTTGATTTTAAATTAAATAAATTTTATGCCTTTTTTTTTAGGATCAGAATCAGAAGTACTTTATTAATCCCCGTAGGGAAATTGTTTTTGTTATCGCAGCTCCCAAACGGTAAGCGATAGCAAGAAAACAGTAGTAAGAAAACAAAACTTTAACAATACACCCCATAGAATATCCTGTTTTAAACAATATATACACACTATATACACATGTATAAATAGCAGTTAAATAGAACCAGTAACAGTAAAAAAAAACAAAAAAAAACAAGTAGCAGTGAGGTAACAGTGTGATATGAGATACATTTAGTTTTGAAATAAATAACAGTTATTGATAGTATAGCTGAAGATAGACAGGAAGCAGGGGGCAGAGAGAGGGGGAGTGACACGCAGTAAATTAGCCGTCCGATGCAGGATTTTCAGATTTTGTAGTAAAAAAATGAACATCTCCATTCATCTGTAATGGGAGGGTGTTTTCTACTGTAGCATGCAGGTTACACAGGGTTAACCACATGTCTAGGTAGTGTTTAATCTGAAGTTGTTGTGTGGACACGGAGCAGCTGGATGCCTGTGTTTGGGAAAGTGGGCACATTCTGATCATTGCTGTGATAACCAGTGTCATATGATAGGGCTGTCTCGCTGCCATCTAGGTAAATAATGTAGGAGCCTCTACAGAGTCAGACGACGTCACTGATGGAAAACGTTCCTTGATTGTCGACTAAGAGACAGAAACAAACAGCGGTTTGATAAAACCGTCATCTGAAACTGTGAAAAATCCAACAGCCAGAGCTGCTACACACTCAAATGTAGCAAAAGATTTGAAGTGTCCGCTTCAGCACAGACATGTTGCTATTCTGAGCGCATATAGACGAGCCAGAGAGGACAGCTTCCTCTGAATCATGTCGTGACAAGTGTGTTGATAAATCCTTGATCAAGCTTAAAAAAAAAAACTTACAGGTCTGTTTTTTTTGACACATTTTGGTGAGTGGCAAAAAGGTTCTGTGGTTTGAGGGATTGTGGGGGTTCCACCATCATCGCCTTTGTAGTGTAAGCAAATGAACTCACACAAACAAAGCTAGATGCTCATTCACTGTGATCACATCAGGATTAACATTAAACACTAAAGTGTAAAACTTGGTCTCGTGTCTTACAGATTCTGCCAAGGTGCTGATCCGAAGTGCTGGCGATGGCATGGAAACAAAAAAAACTCCGGCTGTCCCGGAAGTGAACACAGAAACGCCACCGCCTGCTCCCTCTGCCCCTCTCCTCCTGAAGGTGGCCAGTCCTAAACGCAGCCCTAAATGTCCTCACCCTCCCGCTCCGCAACCTCTCGGGGTGCTCCACCTGGGCAAAGTCAATCGAGAGGCCTGCACAGAGGTGGAGGCCGTGAGGATCGTGGTCCCTCGTGCCGCTATTAGCCGAACCACCCGCACGGGACCCGTTGAAGGGAAAGGAGAGGCTGGGCAACAGAATGAGGAGCAGGGCTCACCTCCGCTGCCTCTGGTGGAGGACTGGAGAGGACAGCTGGAGAAGCTGCAGAACTCTGAACGCAGGCTGCTGCAGGACAAAGAAGGCCTTTCTAATCAGCTCCGGGTGCAGACGGAGGTAAAGCACCAATGAAGCACATCTATCTTATCACATTAGATAGACTAAGAAAAATGTAATCATGCACGTCTTCAGCTATAAAAGTCATTTGGTAACTTTTATTCCATTCCGTGTGCCAGGTGAACCGCGAGCTAAAGAAGCTGCTGGTGGCGTCTGTGGGTGATGACCTTCAGTACCACTTTGAGCGCCTGGCACGTGAGAAGAACCAGCTGATCCTGGAGAATGAGGCTCTGGGTCGGAGTCTGGCACACACGGCGGAGCAGCTGGAGAGAATGAGCATCCAGTGTGACGTTTGGAGGAGCAAGTTCCTGGCCAGCAGGTGTGAAATGGACAAAGAGAGGTTTATCTCAGCGTGCCGCCATCTCTTATCCTCTGTTTTTAAAGGAAGCATCAGAGCAAGAATCGATTATTAAGACATGAAGTAACTGCTGTTGTCATGCTGCATCATGTTGTGTCTTCAGGGTCATGGCAGAGGAGCTGACGAATGCCAGAGCAGCTCTGCAGAGACAGACCAGAGAAGCACAAGGAGCCATTCAGGACCTGCTGTTAGAGAGAGAGGAGTTCTCCAGAGACATGCTGCTCACTCACAGGTAACAAAACTACTGATCCATCATCACTGAAGGAAGTCGGGTTGTTTATTGTAATACAGGCTAATGTTGCACCATTATTACCTTTGATCCAGCCACCAGATCCATAATAAACAGAACTGTAGATATATATTATATTGCTATCTTAAAGAAGGAAACATTCTCCAGTGCATTTGATTTAAAAAAAACAAAACAGAAATGTTTGTAAAATAATCTTTGGATATGTGGATTATTATCATGGCTTTGTAACTCTGTTTCATTCAGTTTAATGATCACATATATTCACACAGCTGTATTTCTGTAAGCTCAATTTAGTTTGTTCAGTTAAAATCAGTGTAATAGAAATGAGAATAATAAATAATTCTGGTTATTATAGAAGAAGTGTGAGTAAAGAGGTGAGTTTCTTCTCACTAGCTTGCCTTTATTTGACATTTCACGTGTATAGTGTTTCTTGTTTAGGCTAAATATTAAACAATAACTTGCCACGTGTTATTTAAAAAAGGAGCTAGACCGAAATTTGTATTTAATGTTCGAAATTTAAGGAATTTAGAACCTCGATTTTGCAATTTTAATACATTAAAGTTCACCCAGAGACTTGATGTATACAGAAAAATATGAGCAGCAACAAAGAGTCTGCTGGGACTTATCACTGCATAACAATAAATAAACAAGTGATGGTACAGTACAGCGGAGCCACTGATACTGAAGCATGAAGGAGTGACTGTGACAAGGGTTTAACAGATAACAGAACCATAAGATCCGCTGTCAGCCTGTGACCCACGGACCATTTTCTACTTCACAGACAAAATGTAATAATTTGCTGCTTTTATCTATTTTATTTCATCTTCAGTGTGTAATAATAATTCAGTGTTTTAGACTGCTGGTCAGATAAAACACTGTCCTGGAGTGTTCTGTTCTATTTTAAGCCCTAGTGACAACCAATCTGCTGATGCAAGCATTTGTCTTCACTGCTTCATTTTAAAATTATAGCGCATGGGCAGCAGCTCCTAGTTGGTTACAGTCGAAGCCCCAAAGGTTTTGGCCCTTCATGAGTTTTTGCAGCCTTTTCAGTTTTGTTTTTTTTTTTGTTCGTGCTGACGTTGCTTGTTTTTCTGTCCAGATCTCTGGAGCAGCTCCTGGTGTCTCTGCAGTGGGGCAGACAGCAGACGTACTACCCCAGTGCACAACCCCTTAGCACCGGAGAGCTGGCAGCAGCAAATCACAAGCTCGCAGATGCCATTAACTCCCACCTGCTGGGCAACACCAGCAACACCAGCAGCAGCGTGGTGAAGAGCAGCAGCGCAACAGCCGAGCATCTCTGCAGCACACCGGCTGAAAAGATGGCTGAGAAGGTACGGACTCAACGTCTTAACAAACATCTGAGGTCTGACGTTCATAAAAATAAATTCAGAGGTTCACAGACGCGTTCTCTGTTTTCTGTCTCAGGTGCTGAAGATTTTAGATCCAATCTC